>NC_041055.1:19710250-20010250 GCF_900634775.1 Gouania willdenowi
GTAAAGCTCAGTTAGATGGATATTTGAGTGCGTCCTAACCTGGCCCTTCCTCTAAACAATCCACACTACAGAACCTACTCTTAGGTTCTGACCCTTTTAGGAGAAAAAAGACAAAAGTGGCACATTTTGTGCAAACGTTTGTTAATAAATGTTCCCGTTGGCTTTTTGCACCAGCAAATTTAACCCTGAATTGTCTTTCTGGTCTGACTTATTTTTAATTAAAATCGAGATTTACATTGTATGTCCCCATTTTGAGAAGAAATATCAAGATATGAGTTTTGGTCCATATCGCCCAGCAACCTGGATTGTTTTGGTTCCTGTGATCCTTCACCAAAGAGTTACTTTTATAAAAATCCACATTGTGAGATGCTTTGTTGCTCAGACACAGCTGTGGCCTTTGCTTGAAGAGGGCCAACATGTGGGTGCTGTTCACTTAGCAAACTCTGAGATGGAGGTGTGTTTGATTTGTTTACGTTAGGGCACCCTTTTTGCTTTTTTGACTCTGATCTTTTAGACTGCACACACTGTCAAGTGCTGCTTTCATGTGTCTCTCTCTCGTCTCTTCATATGGCACAAGGTGGCTTTGAACTGACATGCAGGTTGAAGAATGAAACGCACACCAAACATAGTACAAGTACCACCATGACATCCAAGCCTATGTCTCTAATGGAGAATACTTGATCGAGAGCTTCAAAAGGATAAACACTCCCGCCACAACACACGTGTACCCATTTTAAAGGGTACCTGTGGTGAATTTTATTTGCAAGCGCTGTCAAGAGATCATATTACTTGAGGTTTAGTTGGGTTATTTTCTTAAAAAGTCTTTGTAAAGCAGCCAGGAGGAGAACAAACAGTTTTCGCTTCAGATGCTTGTAGTGACCGCATAACGTGGCATTAGCGCTGCCGGTCCCTTTGCCGGTGACGGGTAGTTCTCTAGCAGATTTTCCTCCTCTAAAATGCTTTAATGTCCTCCCAGACTCATCGTGTAGTAAGGCCGCATTCTCTCCTGCACCTGTGTTGTGCATCGCAATCAGTGACGTGCCGTGAGCACTAGAGTTGGGTAGGCAGGGCGTTGCAAATCGAGACCACCAATGTCAACACCAATGACAATTTCATATGCTTCTGCTGGAAAGTGTTAATCAAACAAAATCAACATCGTAAAACACCATTAAAGAAACAAACAGTTATTTAATATAGCCTCCATACTCTCCCAACAAGATATATCTAATGACATGGCAGCACATCCGTTGTTTGTGTTGGAAACACAAAGAAAACGACAGTAACGTCAACTCGGAACAACCTCAGTGAGCCAATCCTTCCTTTTCTACCAATTTACTGTGAAAAGTACGAACAATTTTCTGACCTTTCCTTTGCTGAAGGTCTGGTAGCTCAGGTGTTGGTCTCCCATCTTTTAAAAGCTGTCGTTGTCCCTCAAAAGAAAGTTTCTTTATCGTCTCTAGTGCTGTCATCCTGCCCACTAGCTAGAGAACGTAGCAGCGGCCGCGCTGTATCAATTCACTAATGCACTGTAAACTTACGATGTTTAGTCATTTGGGCTATGAAAAGCACAAAATGCTGACACTTTGAAACGTACAGTATAGGCATTGTAGGCTATCGGAAATTAAAAAATAAATCATTTTTAGTTATATTATAATTAAAACAAATAATCAAAATATCAAGTCTCCCTTGGGTAGGCACTGCCTACCTTGCCTACCCTGACTGCACGTCACTGATCGCAATCTATCTATTCCTGTAGTTAGAAGAGCAAAGGAGGAGAAGAAAGTGACTTAACACTCAGGTGATAGTTTGAATGACCGCTGCTGCTGCTGAGATAAACACGAACCCTGAAGCACTGAGACGGACTCACAATAACAATAGCCGCCGAAATAGCCATGTGTTTTACTGTAATGTGCAGTTTTTTTTTGGATGAAAACAATCACAACAGTGTTGTGGATAGCAAAAATAAAATCGCTTTGGTGATCACTGATCACCCTGTAAAAGAGCGAGACATGACGTGAGTGAGTGTCTATAGACACGCCCACTCATGAATATATGCATAAGTAGGCCCCGAAACAACCCGATTTTGGAACTGCTCAGAAAGTCACTTTTCAGAGGCTAAAACTCTGGAAAACAGGCTAGTTTGGGAAAATAAACCTCAAATATATGTTTTTGGGGTTCTTAGAACAAATGGAGATGGGTGAAAAATAGCATAATATGTCCCATTTAAAAATGTCCCGATATAGTATACATTCGGGTATTTCTTGCATACTCAATCTTTTCATACTATCTAATGTGAACGCTTGGTTTAGGTTTAGGCCTTGCACCCCTAGTGCAGCATAGGCCATCGACTACAGTCCTCCTTGTTCCCCTATTCTGGGCTCTTTTCTCCAGTTGATGCCAGATGGGATCAATCCTCTTGATGTCAGCTTCCAGATCCCTTCTCCAGGTGTTCCTAGGTTTCCCTCTTTTCATTCTCCCCTGTGGATTCCAAGTTAGGGCTTCCCTATTGATGTTAGCGTCCGTTTTTGTTATCGATCCACCCTTCCGAAGTCTTTCCTTCGCTGGTAATGTGAATGCACTACATGCTAATTTTGACGTCAAACGATCGTATGCGATTTCGAACGCAGGCATTGTGAGAGTTTTGTGCACTAATATTGTGTTTTGAACATACAGAATAAAATCCCTCCATCCAGCAATTAGCAGTGGCTATCTGAGCCTCTTTAATGACAGCGCAGCATACGTCACACAGAAAGATGTACCAATGTCATACGTGTTTGTTGCACTTCGGGAGGAAATTGGAGTACTTGGAGAAAGCCAATGCACACTCGAGAGTCTACACGTAAACTTGCTCATAGGCACTTACAGCTTAAATTTGTGCAGTGACAGAGTGATGACCATAAGTTGTGTTTTGCATTCCAACCCGGCACGCTTCACAGACGGCCTTTCATGCCGCCGTTTTACCACTGAATGCTATGCTTAAGTCAATATGTAGCAACTTTAAAGTTTCACCAGAGGTGTTAGTTGGATCAAGACAAGACTGAGCAGGAGTGAGCTGCAGTGAACGGCGCACGTACACGCACACGCCTGCACACAGACACGCTGATCGAGGACTGAAACACAGTTGGAAAAATACACTGGACGATGACACATGCAGGCTTGCACATTAGCAGATGTATCGTATATCTTCATGACGAAATCGTCAGGAACAAAGTTGATATTTGCACCATTTGAAAATCCAATTTTCCTACAGCTCCTGGGTCTGTTTATTCCACAGGTTTAAAAATAAAACTCCGACCGTTTCTTTTCGCCGCATGTTTATTCTGTGGTATCTAAGCAAATGGACTAATGTGAAGTACGTGATGAAACGCATTGTCAGAATGACAGCCCGGCCTGTTGTCACACAGCTTAGCACTCAAGAAGCTGCGGTCGGGGGGGGGGGGACATTTATAACGCTGTTTATTTTTCTACAGGTGGGCGTGAGTGTGCGCGCGTACTCACACAAGTGCGTTTGTGTATTTACAGAGCAGACATGGGCAACTGGCCGCCCAGGGGCCACATGTTGCCCTCGGTATAATTCTTTGTGGCCCCCAAAGCAAATCTGCAAAAAAAATTAACTCAAGAGGTTGGAAGGAATAGTACACAAAAAATTCCCAAAATACATAAAAAGGCAACACAGACAGACACAACAATCACTTAAACAAATACAATGACTTACAAAAACACACAAAATCACAACACAAGTAGCTCCAAAGACACACAAACTGTTAACAAAATTTGAGAAAGTGACTCCAAAAATGTACAAATCAACAATAAAAACGCTTAAAATGACAGAAAAATGCACAAAATTATTGCAACAACACAAAAAAAAAAATAACACAACTGCACATAATGAGTTTAAAAACACACAAAAGGACTAAAAACTGACAAAACATCAAAACCACATACAAAGAAAAAATGACTCTGTTTTAATGCTCTGATCGGTCATTGTTATAATTAATTCTGATATGAATGTTGATCATGTGGCCCTCACATCAGATACAATCACGTGTTTGTGGCCCCCGCTGTGATAGAGTTGCCCATCCCTGTTATTGAGTTTTGACTGTCTGGATTTTTATTTTACATGTACTGTATGTTTAGGTTTTGAAACTTGGGCGTGTATTTGTCCCCGTGTGTGTGTGTGTGTGTGTGTGTGTGTGTGTTTAACACTGGCTTGTGTTTATCTTGGCCTGATCCCAGACCTTCATCACTCCTCTGTTGATAGCTCCATTCCTCCATCCCTCTGTCCCTGCGGCTATTTACAAGCCTACCGCAGACAGCCTTCCCCTGCGTGCCAGCATCCAATCCCTCCACCTCAGCTCTCATCTGCTCGCTGTCATCATCCTGCTCTGGTCTCACACCGTTTCTCAGCCTCTCTCTTATCAAACCGTCCAAGTTTAAATCTTCTTCCTCGCAGACAAAAGGGCCCATTTCGTGGCCAACTGCGTATATTCGCAGTCATTCCTTCTCATTTGTTTCCTCTGCATGACTGGATGTTTATGTGTTCATTCGTCTTGCTGTGCTTCTTACAGAACAAAAACCCTTATTCACAGAGTTACCCGATACACTTCTTATGTATAGACGTGCTCTCCTGTGTGGTTTATATATGTAACTCTGTGTTTTTGTTGCTGAAAAAGCTTTTATGTCATCTTATTGCACTATTTAATGTAACAATCTGCTGTTAAAGCTAAAAAAAAAACCAAAAATTCAAATTTCATCCTAGTTAAACTTAATAATATTATAAATATTAAATACATATAGGATCACTGAATCCTTCTGCTCTTTATGTCATTTTTTTTTTTATCTCACCAATAAGCAAAAATAGACTTATTCTACTCCAGCGGTTCTCATCCTTTTCAGCTCGCGACCCCCAAAGACCAGGGACCCCCACTGTACCTAAAGGTATTTGAACACAGACATGAACATTGAAAAACAGTCATGTGGAGACAGGGTCATCTATAAGGGGGAATAAAGGGGAGAGATTTTTGGGGCCCATCCATAAATTCAGCAAAAAAATGCTCCATTGTTCTATGAATCAGTGATAACCACATTTATTTATTTATCTGAATAATATCCACTGTTATCCAGGATGTTATTATTTGTCCCATAGCATGTAGTCCTCTTAAAGATGTAAATTTGTGTTTTAATCTGAAACAAAATGGGTTAAAAGTGACACAATATGGTGGGAAAAGTGGTGAAATGGGATTTTAAAAACCACAGAAATTGGTTTAAATTTAAAGCAAATTTGAGTGGCCAAAAACAAGCAGAAAAAGTTAAAAAATTGGTCCAAATTGTAAATATTTTGTGGCAGAAAAAAAGGAACTATTAGTTTAAACTGGCAAATAATGGAATATAGTGAAAAGAGGTTAAAAGTGACAATAATTGGTCAACATTTGTGACAGGTGAGAAAAGTGGTGGAAAGGGTTTATAAGTGGACAAATCTTGAAAGTGGAAAAAATAATAATGACCAATCAGAGCATTAACAGGAAACAAAGGGTTTGTGTTTTTGTTGTTGTTGTTTTGTATATTTTTCTGTTATTGAGTATATTTCTATATTACTGTAAATTTCTTTATTTTTGTTGTCCTTTAGAGTAATTCAAACCTGTAGGACCTCCTCCTTCTGTAAACCCCACCAGAAAAGGCATTGAAATTTGCTGGAGAAGTGGCAAAAATTGGAGCAATCTAGCAAAAATGCATTAAAAGGAGCAAAAATATGTCAAGTAAAAGTGATGAAAATTGGTTAAAATATGACAAGTTTTGTGTAGTGGCAGAAAAAGGGTAAAAATAAGCAAATTTGGTCTCAAATTGTTCAAATATTCTCACTTTCTTAAAGTCATCAAGTGACCCCCTCCCAGTGTCTCGCGACCCCAATGTTGAGAACCCCTGTTCTAGTCTAAAGAGGAACTGTCAGTGATTATCTACTGACTGTAACATTACATCAAAGTCATTTTGATCTAATGATTTTCTACAGTATGATACATATACAAACAATGACCTCCACCTTCAGTTGTTTTAATCCCTTGGAGGTCCCCTGGAAGTGGATGTCACCCTAATTCTGTTGTGCTTGTGGTTTTGCGATCTCCACTGCAGCATTCCTCCACCGTGTGTTCATCTAAACAGAGCTAGTTAAAAAGGACTCGCGGCGGCTCGGGCTACACAGCCATGGCAGGGCTCGTCTGGGTGGTTCCATATCTGACACAGGGCTCCAAACGTTTTGGGTTTCCTACGCTTGTCAAGGTAGGTTAGCCGTTCCCAACGCTGGGCTGCTCGGAGACCCTGGTGGGCGATCACTCACATTACCTCCTCCATCTTTCAATCCCTCCCACACACCACCTTGCCTTGCTGTCGTCTCCAGTTTACAAGTCTGAATTTACCCCCCACTCTTTTTTTTTTTTTTTTTTTTGTGTCTTTATTTTTCGTTTTCCCCCTGTTTCACTTTTTCCCGACAGTCCTCAACTGTCATCTTTAATTTCTACTTGAAGGCACACTGTTGTGGACTCTTCTCGTCTGTGGTCTGTAAAAAGCTAAATTACCGTAGCTAAAGTTAGCAAAAGCTAAATAGTTACTGCTGTGGGTGTAGAGGCCATCAATATTTATGATTCTGCTTAAAGCTACAAAAACATGCATAATGTTGCTTAAGGTTTTTGAAACCCAGACAAATAGAGAACAAAACCCTTTACCAGAGGTTAAAAGAGCATTGATATATCCTACTCAAGTATAGAAGTACTGTTACTAGTTTGAAATTGTCCTTAAGTACAAGTACAGGTAGGGCTATGGGCGATTTTGCCAAAAAAAAAAAAAAAAAAAATCTCTGATTTTTTTAAAGAAAAATTCGAGTTTCGATTAAATGCACTTAAAAATGACTGCAGACATCAGATATATTGTCAAAAGTGCAACTTTATTGCTGTGATTGTCGTCAGGAGTTAAAATGCATAGAACAATTCCAAAAATAAAAAGTAAATGAGGCTCTGTCAATCAACAATTTCAGGTTTAAGCAAAAGTGTAACAGCTACTTCACAGTAGCTTCAATTTTCTGATTAAGAAATTAGATAATTACATGTTTTATAACATTTAACATTACAATAAAAAAAATAAAAAAAACTCTTCTCTTTGCATCTCAGCATAGTGCGGATAAAAAAATAAACATGCCTGTGGCACACATACTGTATAGCCTACTCAAAGGGTAAACAAACGTAAACAAAGAGGGGGCTGGCTCACATCGGAACGCGAAAAAGTCAGAAAAAACTGTGGTGGGAAAATAGATAAAAAAATGTTCTTTTTTTTTTTTTTTTTTTAATTCGAATGTGCAAAATAAAAATTGTTTTTATCTACAAATTTGATTAATCGATTAAATCAATTTTTTGCCCAGACCTAAGTACAGGTAATTCATACATAAAATACTCAAGTACATGTAAAAAGTAGTACAGTTAAATAGTACTCACAGTAAAAGTTACTCGTTACTTTCACCCCCCACGTTTATTTTTGGTAATAAATCTTTCATCTCACGTATAAACGTAATAAGGAAGAAACCAAATCTTGCACAGGCTGGACTGGAACTTAAGTGATTTTCCACGCTTCCAGGTTTGTCGTGCCAGTTATCGACTTTTCACACAAAAGAAGGACGTTGTTGGTTAATAGTGAATGCAGGCAGTTTGTAAGACCAAACTAAAATAACTTTATGCAATAGAAAAATAAACCAAACTTGGATTTTTCCTGGGAGGAAACCTTCAGTTTACTACATGACATGTTTCTTAATAGTGCTAAAGTGTTCAGTGTTCTTTAAATAAACAACGTAGGGTTTTGCATAGTGGGGCATGAAAGAATGCAGGAGTTTCGCTGCCCCTCTCACACATGTCAGCAATTTGGCTGGCTTGTGTATTTTGGATGTTGGAGAGAAAAAAAAAAAAAAAAAAAAAAAGAGGAACTTTTCAAAGTCTTATCCGTCTGGCAGCTGCGCTCGGAGACCAAATTGCTTTCAGCTGATGCGCTGCAGCTCAAACTTGCTTGGGTAATGTCAAGTGATGCATTGCAATACTGAGAAAACAACACAGACAAAAAAATAAATAAGAAGGAAAAAGAAATGCTGGAAAGTTCCAGTGCTTATTCGGGCAAAGCCTTCAAAGAACCAAACCAGAGGACACGCCCGAGAACAGCTTTTAAACCAATATTAGATATTAGCACATAATTCCTATAGCAGGGGTTCTCAACTGTTCTGGGACCCACATTTTGCCACGGTCATTAAATTGCGACCCACTTTTTTTTAGAATTTAATCAACCAAATTTAGTTTTTCAAAAATAACTTAAAAACAATAATCTTTTTTTTTTTTTTTATTTATTTTGATGAATCTATATATTTTTCTATGCTACATGCATTTGACAACATGCCTGTCAAAAGAAAAGCTTCTTTCAAAATAAAAGACGTGTCCAAAATGAGAGACATTAAGTATTTATTCGCGACCCACCCAGTACAGCTCCGTGACCCACTTTTGGGTCCCGACCCACCAGTTGAGAATCACTGTCCTATAGGATAAAAGGACCTGAATGATGCTGGTTAGCAAGACTGGACTTGGATTCCTTATGTTATTGAAGATTGTTTTATAAGAATTAAAACAAATATTCCATGCATACAATGATTGATTATTTACATGGACATAGTAAAAAAAAAAAAAAAGAACTTAAAATGGATTTATTCTGAAAAACATTTTACACACACATAGATGCCTAATCTATAATCCTGATAGGTTTTATAATGTTATGTCATGGATCATAAATCAACCTAGGTTTTGATACAAAAACCTAATAATACAAAACAACAAATTGTATTTGGGATGCTTTTTAAATTTAAAATACTGTCAGTTTGTCATTAATTTGGCATTTATTCATCCTTTGTGCAAACTTTACTCTTTCAGTCAGTTTGGGGATATAATTAACCAAGATTACATGATTTTAGGCTGTGGACGAAAAGTCTATCATGGTTAGAAAACCTGCTAATGCTAAAGACAACATGCAATCGCTGCTTAGAGAAGCCCCATATGCATTTGGGTCCTAATATTCTGAAAACAGTGTTATTGTCCTCGCCATTGAACGCGACCAACCCAGAATACTTTAAACACAGAGAGTTTGAATGATTAAGTTGATATGACAGCTTTTGCTTTCTACTTGTTTTTGTCTCGCTCGGTTTGCAGACGAAGTGCTTTTTGTTGGAATTCTACTCATCTACCTCAGCAAATAGGCTCTCCTCATCCACCGACGCCTCATATTTGTGACAACACTTTAGAAATTAAACTGTGATTGTTTAGGGTTATGCAACTTTGATGGATATAAACATCATTTTGGGGACTTCATAAGAATTCATCAGTAATCTGCAATTGGATTATGACATCAAAAATATCAAAGCTTTTTGTCTCCATGCATGATTTATTCTGTTGTTGTGTTTCGCGCTTCAGTTTCTCTATAACAACAATTCAAACGTGAATAACTGTAACATGGTGTGAAGTGAAATGTGCCTGATGAAATATCTGGAAACTAGAGACAATTGCAGAATTGTTTTCTGTGTGAAGTGGTTCCCATTAAGATTCATTACTCTACCACCACAATTTAGTCAGTCATAGAAGCTGTATTTTTGGATTTGTTCTAGCATAATTAAAAAAAAAAAAAAAAAAAAAAAAAAAGCTAAAATATAATTAACGGATCTCCATGTGAAAAAATAAAATAAAACATTGCATGCTTGATTAACTTGAGAAAACTTCAACCACATTTTTAGTTTAGATGAGGTGAATTCAGATTTTCTGAAACAGAAAGCGCGTTCAAAGCAAAGTAAATACCACAATGCTTACTTAGTGGTTTTTGGCACAGGGTGTTATGCAATAATTCATCAAAACTAGGATTTTTTTGTTTTTGTGGATCCGGAACCCAAATTGAGCAACACTGTTTTAGTGTTTTTTTTTTTTTTTTTTTTTAAACCTAGTGAATTTTACTCACTTGCTTATGACGATAGATGGATGGATGGATGGATGGATGGATGAATGGATGGATGGATGGATGGATATCCAACCGTACACAGTGAGTGTCTTCTGCATCTTCTACAGGCAAAGGAAATCAAGCAAAGCCTTTGGGGGGAAAAAATAGTACATCTAAGAGGAAAATACAAACAACAACCTTGGATTCTTGCCATACTGTAATTCCAGACAAGAAGAAAATCACAAAGAAAGTATTTGCAGTTGTCTGATTTATTCCAGTTGTCCCTCTCGGACAAAAACGCTTCCCTGTTAAAAGCTCCCACCTGCACACCCTTGACTTATTGTGCAGATACACTTTTAACAGCTCTTTAACAACTATGAAAATGATTTAAAAAGCCATGCACAGTCCCATGTCAAGCTCTGGTGTGTGAAATACACTCATCAGGTTCATGAACTGCTGTTTACAATCTGCATAGGGGGCGGGGGTGGGGTGGGGAGGGGGGGGGGGTGGATCTGAAAGTGTGTTTGGCTGAGCTTCAAATTCACATTTGAAACTATTTTGATGTCAGCTCTGTAGAGAGTTGCAGTTTCCCTGAGAACATGAATGGCCTTTGGGCTCTGGGGCCTGATGCACCAACACAAGAATAAACAGAGGATGGGGGAACGCGGGGGGTGGGAAAAGCCGGGACGGTGATGGGAGGAAAGACAGAACAACCAGTCAGGAGTTCAACACGAGTATCTGCTGTACTTACACCACAGACGCTGAATATCACATCTGCAGACTTATGGAATAATCTGAAAAGATGAATTCAGACAGTGAAGTGAAGGAGATGCTGAGATCCAGCAGCGAGTTGGAGGTCGAGGCTTCCTGTGAAAGGACTACGTTGAGGTTAAAGGTGCTGCCATTAGCAGGGAAACGCTCAGCCTGTGTTAATTAGGTTAGTACGGTACTTGTGGTTCAACAGGCCGAAAGGTTGGCCTGAAGGTGTGTGTGTGTGCATGTGTGTGTGAGAGAGAGCAAGCGAGCAGGGTTTAACTCGTGGGTCATGGATTAGTTTTCAGTCGGTCAAAGGAAATTTACCTGGAAAAAAAAACAACAGTTAATTTTTGTTGTACGAAGATGTTGATTTTCTATACTATCAAAGAACTTTATGAAAGATGCTTTTAAAGACACACTTTGATTGTCGTAAACTGTACTTACACAGAAAAATAGATATTCACCCATGTTTTATTATGCTATTCTGATGTCACTTCCCCCACAGCTCTGTACAGCACTTTGTGAATTTATCTGCGAAAAGCGCTTTATAATTACATGACTTACTTACTTAAAAATGAAAGCACTTGTTTGTGCAGGACATCAACAATTGAAGTGGATTTAGTTTGGGATTTATCTCAGTGCACTTTGATTTTTTTTTTAAAACTAAAAAGCAGCTACATACATTTAATTTTGAATATGTTCCTTTTAAGAATCTTCCCTGGTGATCCTGAGTTACAAATAAACTTCCTCCTCGTGCACTGCATCTGCATTCTTGTTTCATCATCACGTTTGAAATACCAAACATGACACAACTATCTTCTTCTAAGAATAATTTGAGTTCATTTGGGATAAGGTTGGTCATTAATGTGCAATATGGATCTCAAAAGCCATGACCTTTTGGCAAGACAATACCAGATGCAGTAAGTAAAAGAAGAGAAAATGACAAAAGTATATTACCATTTTCTGATTCTGCAGGATGTAGCAAAGTCATTCTTCTAATTTATGAAATGTTTATCCATTTTAGGGTCATGTTGTGCAAAAGCCTTAGTCAGACTATTCTACAAGGTCAACCCTGGACACACAGTTCACCTTTTACATGGTAACTTTGACACTGACAACTGCATTATGTATAGAATGATTTGATAAAATGTGATTGAAATGCATTAAATAATTAAAATATTGTGTTGCATGTTGTGTAATTCTATTCTATGGTGTGCGCCGCGGGTACATGCAACCCCGTCACTTATCCCAATCATCTGGCCAATCAGCGGAGCCACCTTCTCCTGCTCGGCTCTGAATGACCTATTAGCCAAATCTGTTTGTTCAGTGTTTAGTCACTATTACCCTCAGTGTGATCCCCACGCTAAAGGCCTAATGGCTGAGAATCCACCGCCCAGCCTGACATCAATGTCTAATAATCGATCACATGTGAGAACAACTGGCACGCGTCCTTCCTTGTTTTCCTAAAGAGGTGATTTCACGCAGTCGGGCTGCTTTCTCGTCTGCATGATAGTGTGATTGTTTCCGGTGCAGAGGAAAGGAAAGGAAAGGAAAGGAAAGGAAAGGAAAGGAAAGGAAAGGAAAGGAAAGGAAAGGAAAGGAACGGAGAGGAAAGGAAAGGAAAGGAAAGGAACGGAGAGGAAAGGAAAGGAAAGGAAAGGAATGGAAAGGAATGGAAAGGAATGGAGAGGAAAGGAAAGGAAGGGAAAGGAAAGGAAAGGAAAGGAAAGGAAAGGAAAGGAGAGCTGGGTGAGAGGGCAGCGTTATTCTATTCTGGGTAAGGAGCTGCAACAGTTAATCACACAGAAAAACCATTGTGTTGTTATCATTCAAAGTACTGTACGAGCAGAACGGCCTTTTTGTAATCAAGCTAAAGTCAGAGCCTTATTTTGACAGGCTGCATTTTAAACAGTAGGTTGTTACATGAACACAAAACGATCTTGGATCAAAAACTGAGCTTCGTGGCTGGCTGTGTTTTCAGTTTATATCGTGACCGTTTTCACTCAAAGGATTTTTACTCTGAAGGAGATTTTTTCCTTTTAACATCCACTTAAAATGCAGGAATAAATCTCTTGGCAGTAAATTAACATTTTTCCTACAATTAGTGGTAATAGTAAATGCAAAGATTGGCTCATTGATAAAGTGCATTTAATACATTTTTGTGGTTAAAGTACACTGAATAAAACTTATATAGTTGGGGTACATTACATCACTTCATTTATGTTCATAAACCAAAAAGTGAAGGTCTGAGTAATACTATTATACTATAACTTACGGTATTCAATAAGAGTAGTAAACTAAAAAAAAAAAAAAAAAAAAAAAAATAAAGCCCATAATGAGTATAACTTGTAAAGCTAAACAGAAACTGATACTAGAGTATGAATATTTAAGAACCACTTGGTGACAAAAAATATAATTACAACTAAAAATATAATACTTACAAAAGACTATGTAGTAAATAACAAGAGAACACACAAACCCAGTCCTGTCATGCTGATGGCCAATTTAGTTTGAGTGTTTTCTTTAAAAAAAAAAAAAAAAAAACACACACAAAATACCCTATGCAGAAAAAAAAAAAAGAACAATATACAATAAACCTATGAATGATGAAGTACAAGATATATACCTAGCACTAACCTCTGGACCTTGGGGGACCGAGCCTTCGCCAACGCTGCCCCCACCCTTTGGAACTCACTCCCACCGCCCATTACTCACTACCAAACTTCAAATTATTTCTCAAAACCCACCTGTTCAAACTGGCTTTTCCATAAACCTCTTTCTTTGTTCTATACCCCATGCAAAGCATCTATGAGTGTCCAAAAAAGCACTATACAAGCTGGATGTATTATCATTATTATCATTATTATCATTTAAATGAGTAATCACATTTACACACGGGAAGACCAAAAGATGGAGACCCCAACACATGTTATTGGACTAAAGTAAATGGGGAAAATTATTGCCAGCATGGTGAGAACATGGAATCTCCACACAAAGAGGTCCAAGGTCCAATCCAGAAGTGCTAACCACTCCACTACTGCGTGCTCACATCATCAAATGTTTGTGGTCACCTTGAGATGTTCACTAGAAGCTCCAATATCTCTTTGAAGTAGTTTATATTTGTCATTATTTATTGTGTGCTTCTAAATGACCATGACTTGGTTTGTATGTGTGCGCGCTATATGTTACATTTACCTAAACTCTTGCTCTTTGCTTTTCTTGCTTCATTTTGACAAATTTGCGTTTCCAGGAAGTCACTGAGGTCATTGCAGCATCTGTTGCTACTTAAGTCTACGATACAGTCATATGAGCTCTTGAGCATGCATGCGCACACATCCATGCGCACAGAACGTGCATGCTGCAAGAGCTGATGTCTTTAAGTTAGTGAATGACTAGAGCTCAATCAGACATGTGTGCGAAGGTCTCAAAGTGACTAAAGAAAGCCTGTTATTGTGTGGTGGTAATTTATCGTTTTTTGCTATTAAAAATCTGAAATTGTAGCGCATTTGGTAAAGGAAATGCTTCCTTTTTGCAAAATATGTGACATTTCCATTTTAAAACTCACATTTGCTTTCTCACAAATCCAGTTACTGTGACGTAATGCTTTCTTATCTGCTGACCAGCGCGTGCATGTTTCTACTTTGCGTCTCCGATTACAGACATGCAGACAGCAGTGCATTTCCCAGAGTTCACCAAAAGCAAACACCACAGCTGGATCTCTCGTATGACTGCAACAGTCTGGCCAAAACTGTCCACGACATCAACTCTTCACCTTACAATGTTTGACTCTGTCAGATCTCATTGCTTTTCATTCATGTCTCTTTGCCCCAAACCACATTCATGTCCAAAGAAGGCATGATTCCATCAAATGATGCTTTAGCATACCACTCTAAAAACCCTCAAATATTTCTGCAATACCGCAGTGAGTCTGTCTTTCTCATGGTTACTGAAATGAGGTCGAGAAGGCATCGAGCAATAAGATGAGAGAATCCAGACATCTAGAAAATCTCTGCGAGGAAAAGGATTTCTGTTCCTGGTTTGGTAAAATGCCACAGGAACTCAGCTTTACAGCCAAATCCCTGAGAAGCACCAATGTAACCTAAGCACAATGAATCCAGTCCAAAACTGCAAGCCAGTGCTTTTCATCTTTTCCTATAAAGAAAGGTAAAGTTTGTTGTATGACCGTGAAAAAAATTAGAATATTGCAAAATTCTCAATCTGCGTCGTAACAAACTGCAAAAGCATTAAAGAAGTTGACATGACTTTGGTTTCTGCAACGGTTCTTTTTTTTTTGACTGTCATTTTAGATTTTAGACTTAGTCTTATGTCTAAATAGCACATTTTAGTTTTTTTTCCCCATTTCAGTCAATTATACCCTTAATAGTTTTAGTCTAGTTGCGCTATGTGACACAGTGCATCATGTCTAGCTAACAGATAGTTGTCAGTGACACAGAGTGTTTCTGTATTTATATTCACGTTTTTCTTTAGAAGAACTCCACAGGCTTCCACACAGGTTTAGTATGTTTGGTCTGAAGATGCTGTTTTAGTTTGGAAGGCTTCCGTTACATCCTCCTGTATTGTTATCTTAGAGCTCTGCCTTAAAGACGTCCAACTCTCTATATTTCGTCAAAGTATTAAAATTTGGCGTATTTAGTTGTAAAATGTCAGAGTGACTTCCCTCTAATGCTGCGTTCACACCGAATGCGTCTTCTGCGGCACCGGACGCATCTGCCGTACGAAACGTTACGCATGTGTCGCAGGATCAAAAAATGTCCCCATTCGCTTCCTGTGCACGTTTGAAGCAAAGCGCCGCTCCTTCTTCTCCTCTCATAAACATAAACCACCAGTGAAAAAAGCCGGTGTGTTTAGGGGCTAATGCTATCCTAGCTCAGTGCCGACTTTCAAAGATGAAAACTACAGAGAGAACTTTTATCTGCTACTACCACCTCCTCGCTGATTTTCCTCCACGCCAAAACCTTCCTAGTCCGGTCCTGGTTATAAAGACCATGTCATACAGCTCCAGGTGGTCACACACAGCTTCTACTCCATGGTTGAATGGGTGAACAGACCGGCGTCCGTGTTGACGGCCTGACGTCATTGTCAGCAAAGACTCTGTATGGCTTTCATCATGCGAAACGGTCGCAGGAGTTCAATATTTTCAACTCTTGCGGATGTGCGGATATGCGTAAAATTGTGAGCGCGCTTGCACGGCCAACGCTCTTGATGGGCGGATCTACCACACCATCGCACAGGAAAGACTTTGCATCTGAGACGCATCTATCCACTGACTTTGTATGTAATCTGGACGTACGGACATTTTGTGAGGCATCCGGTGTGCGTAAGGGTTGAATAATAGAATAAAATTTTGATATTGGCAGAGAAAAGAGGTCTTTGGTGGCATCATAAGTCAATAACCAGCACTGTTGGCCCCGCCCCTCCTATAAAACACCAGTAGACTCTGAAATCTGTAGCCAGTAGCTAGTTTACATTGCATAGATTGTTCTATATAGAATAGACTGGGCGTGTGTTAACTGCTCCAGGAGCCTCGCCCATAATCAAGGTATTTTTCAATTTTTTCCACCGTGTGAAACATCAGCCAAAACATAAGGTTTAGTTACTCTTTAAGGGTGGGTGTGTATGGTGGCCATTCCCACTTTCTTTATCACTTTAATGTACGGCTGGCTAAGCGTCTTTTTCTGCTTTTGGAAGTTTTAAATTAAATACATTTAATTCAATTTAAATTGGTCATACTTAATTGTTCCTAAGGGCCCCTAATAATGGTTCATGTGATATTTGAGTCTTGCGGTCCCGCAGCCCACAAGCGCAAAATAAACATGCCTTTGGGGTCCAATGATTGAGAGACCCTTCTTTAGAGTATGTAATACTTGTACAGGTTTTTATTGGTGTTGCTGCGAGGCACAGTGGTATATTTGTGTTTGTCTGGAAACAAATGACACTGTTAAACATGCTTTAACCAAACTACACCCAAAACACAATTTTGATACCTATTTGACCAAAGCTGTGAAATAAATACACAAGAAATATCTTTAAATGTATCAGAACTTCATTGACATTGCACTCGTCTTTCCATCCATAAAAAGCAACACAAAGTGCTGAACAATGGAAATATAAGAGTACCTGGTTTCAGTAAAAAGTGACGATAAAAAGCAGTAAATGGACTGATATGTAGACGCGGGGCAGCGAGGAGGAGACTTCACGTGGAGAACGAAACTTATCTGTTGAAACTGATCAGAATACACGCAAACATACGGAAACCTCCGTTAACAGGAGTACAGCAGGCCACCTACCTGCCCGTTTTGATTGGCCGAGCCGTTTCAAGGGCACCCTCATCAGCAAATAGGGTGCTGCCTATGTCACTGTGCTGCCAGTATGTGGATTTTTCTTGAAAAATTGCTAAATTATTGGAATGCGGCCAATACTCATAAAAACAGGATTTATTTTACTGATAAAAACAGAAACTTTACTCTTACTTTTGTCATTCCAGTGAATGCAATAAGCTTCCGTAATTTTCCTTTAGAAGCATATATATAATTAATGACCCTACCATGTCAATAGAGGGCAGTTGATAGCACAAAAAGGCTTCACGGTGGCCAAAGGACCTGCATTAGCTCACCGAAATTTGGAAAACGATTGCATTATATTACGTTAGTGATCACATTACATCATATGGCTTTAAATACATATAAAAAGTCCTTGTTTTGATAATGTCAGCCACTATGGAAATAATTGACCTTTTCTTAAGTGTGATGGCAGCAGCTCAGCTGGGAGTCAAGATGTTAACATGTTAAGGTGCTGCCTGCCCCGCAGGGCGACGACTCACCGCGGTCTGTAGTGTTAAAAGGACAGACGTGTTGGAGGAGCGGGGACCACCCACCTGCAGCTTCCTTGCACACAAAATTTAACCAGATGTGTAATGAAGGCCAGTGTACGGAGGATGGTGTGCGTACTTGTATAATCATTCTCACCTGCAGCCTGTGCAGATTGATACAACCCCCGTGTGTGAGGGCTAATGGATGCACTGGAAAAGGATGTTTCTGCGTGTCTCCGAATTCTTTCATGTCCCATTTCTGTGGATTTGACATCACTTCATCCTCCACATTTCCTTTTTGCCTTGTCCAACATTTTCGATTTCTATTTGCAGATGTTTGGGTTCCTTTACCCCGCAGGGCATACATACGGATTTAATTTTCATATTCCACGTTTCCGTTCTAAAGAAGAAGAAGAAAAAAAAGCCCTGCACTACTGACAACCATCTCCCCTCCTCCTTTACCTCTCCTCCACCCCCCCTCCACCCCCTCAACCCTACCTTACAGCTGTTGTTTTGGATTAGTCAAATAGCTCCTGTCAGCTCCAGTGATCCCTCTCCTTTGCCACCCACTGAGCTGCATGACGCTCCATCTCTCTCACTCCTTTTCTGTGCACACAAACCTCAATGACATGTGCATGTCAAGGTGCGACTGTAGGCGGGAAGTCGTGGTTTCGGAATCCTCTGCAGACACGACTTCTTTTCAAGTCCACAGAGGCGCAACGGTGCTGGCATACCGCTCGCACCTACAACGGACAAGAGGTCTTCTCAATGTACATTCCCAGCATTTGACTTGCCTGGAATTCACCTTACGTACTTTCAATTGCTTCTTTCCTGTGTGTCTAGAGTTTTTACTGACTAACTCTTATTATTTTTCTCTTTGGGGGGAATTTTTTTGACAGCTGTGCATCTGGTCATCGATGCTGGCTGAGACAGACTGGCACTAAAACGAGTTACGACATGAATTATAGTGTTATTTAAGTCATTTGGAGAAAGGGAGTTACTGTGTGCAGAATTAGTAGAAGTACTTCACAATAATTTGACAAAGGCATGTTGAAATGTTGGGTGATGTTGCAAACTGATTCTTTAATATTTCACAATTTAGGTATACATACACAACAACTATTGTATTTCTTAGTTTATATTCAAATAAAGTGTGAGTATAGGTCAGAGGGTGTTTACTTGAATTTCAATTCAATTCAATTAAATCCAACTTTATTAACATAGCACTAATTACAACAATAGTCATCTTGAAGCGCTATCAAACTTGACTTTTTCTATGGGACATTTTAGTGATTTGCATTCATTTTCTCATAAAAATGAAGAGAAACATCCTGTGAAAAATATATTCCCTGTCCAACCAATAACCAGTTACTAATTTAAAAAATGAATAAAAAAATGTTTTAGATACTGGCGGGGATTAAACATTCTAACATAGAGTCTCAAAATGTCAAAGTTCTTGACAGTGCGCTGCTGATGTGTCATCATCATAAAAGAAACAAACCCAATTCTATTAAATCTCAAACTAAATTAAACAAATTTGTTATAAAATCCTCATTTTTTGTTAGAGACCGTTGTATTTTAAACACAAAATTGGAATTTAGTTTTGAAAATTGCCACTATGTACCGGTAATTAACATATATTTTCGAGCTGCAGGGGCGCTACTGTTTAGTGTGCGTGATAATTCCGTACAGGGGAAGTCAGTGCTAGCATGAAGGACTGATAACAGAAAAAATGTCACATTGAATTTGGATGTTCTTTCTCTTACTTGTCGAAAGACGAGGGAATTAATGTCAACCTTTACAGATTTCCTACTGATAAGGTGAGGAGGAAAGAGTAAACACTTGGGAATGCATACTACTCTCTTTAGACCTGCAGCTCTTTTCCTTTTCAGCTGCCAGTAAAGAGCGCACACACACACACACATACACACACACACACACACTCAAGTGTTACGTTGAGTGTGTCCATTTTAGTGATTTGTTACACACAAGCAGAGGTGAAAGTCACTACAATTGAGATGCTTTGAGTATAATTCTAAATCAGTCATTTTACTTTCACTTAAAGCTGATATCTGGAGTTTCTGAGAAATCTACGTTTATGTATGATTCTTTTGAAAAGCGAAAAAATACCTAACTAGTCTTTTATTATGATCTACTGCCGGTGGTCATTCATACACATTAATGTATATAAGTCCCTCTTTCGTCCTATAGACCCCTATACAAATGGAAACAATCGCCGACTGTGCCCAGCCAATAGGCTTTGACTTCCTGTTTTTGAGACTGTCAATTAAAGTTTATGTGGGACTGTGCACGGAAACAAGGCCGCGCGTCACAACAGCAAACAGGTGAATATGATTTTGGCTCTTACCTGACCCATAGACCTACATCATCGCGACCTGATGCGACCTTGTTATGGTCCGCGATGCACATGCTGAAAAGTAGAGGCGTGGCTTCTGGTAGATTGGCAGAGGCAGTGGGAAGAAGTGAGGCTGTTTAGGGGGGCGTGGCATCGAGACGTTTCTCAGAAACTCCAGATAGCAGCTTTAAGTACCATTTGAAAGAAGTAAAGTAAAGAAATGACCAGCCAACAATCAAATGCATCACATCATAGCCGACCAACCAGATTAAACCTAATATACCGCGCCAAAACAGCATTGAATGCCTGTTATTTTCTACATTTTAGAGTTCATACATTTAGCCTAGAGCCTGCACATTTTTTATTTGGAATTTAATTCAATGGTGTTTTTTTTTTAGAAAGTGTCCATTTGTACGGTTGCCTTACGGACAACCCCCGGTGCTATTGGTACGGTTACTGAAGTACAAGTACGTGGCGTCTTAGGTTTACGTTTAGGTTTAGGTTTACGTTTAGGTTTAGGTTTAGGTTTAGGTTTAGGTTTAGGTTTAGAGTTAGGGTTAGCGTTAGGGTTAGCGTTAGCGTTAGAGTTAGGGTTAGGTTATAATCCAATATCGCAAAGATTTTTAAAGATAGGGTTAGGTTTAGGGTAATGTTTAGTTTAAGTGACGCAACCTAAACTGGCTAAATAGCGGTGCTGCGTACGGATAGAATGTTGGTACAGTATATTGATACGGCAACCGTACAAATAGCCACTGCCTTTTTTTTATTTAAAAAATGTGGAAAATAAATTAAGTTCCAATTGTGCAAGATTTCTTTATTTCTTTTGTAAGTTAAATACATAAGATGTTTACTGTATGCAAGGGAACCGTGGCAAGATTTATTACCAAAAATAAACGCGGGGGGTAAAAGTAACTCTAGGAACTTTTACTTTGAGTACTATTTCAATCAAGTAACAAGTACTTCTACTTGAGTAGGACATATCAGTATTCTTTGCTTTTCTGCACATACAGTAAGTGTGTAGTCAGGATAGCGCCCATTGTCTCCAGTTGTGGTCAGAAAGTATCAAAACAGCATCTCTCAAGCTTTCTGTAATGCATCTATGATGTTGTATATATATTTTTCCCAGAGGCAGTGGTAAATCAAATGGAAACAAACAGTGCTTATATGGATTTACACGCCTTTTATGAACATCGGGTGTGTTTTTACCCTTTAACAAACTTTATAGTGTTAAAAACCACAAAAATCCAAACTGGCTACTGGTACACACTCAGTGTTACTTGGGAATGATACGTTCTCATAGTCTGCATGCAAATGTGCTGCTTATAAATTACAGCGTCTTGATTTCCCTTCACAATTCAGTAAATGTACTCTTTGAATTAGACGGCTGTCTCCTTTGTTTCAGGCTGCATGCATTACTCTGAGGAGCTGTTGGTAGCTCTTCATGGCTACATAAATAATTGTTTCAATCACACATGCTTACACACTCCAAAGCCTGATGTGGTGGCTTTAATCAGCTGAACGGCTCGGTGCCAGTGAACGGATTTCACTCCACTTAGCAGACACCATTGTAACGCCATCACCATCACAGTGTTGGATTTTTTAAAAAACATTTTTTAGCTGTATAATACAGTATGTATACTGACATTTAAAAAGATACATTACAACATAAACATTAGAGACCGCAGATATGTTGTTTGGGTTTGGATGTAGACACAAGATATAGGATAAAATGATGAGGAATTTGATATAAAGTATATTATTTAGTGGAGCTTTAATGGTTCCTGGGCCTACACACACACACACACACACACACACGCGCACGTCATCAACTCTTTGAACTGAACTGTTTTTAAAGTGTCCGTGTAAGGTTCTTTACTGGTAGTAGTGACATCACACATCCTCTTCTTTCCTCTCCTTCCTCTTCCGTCTTGGCCTCCTCATTCCATCCCAGTGCTTTCTCCTCAAGCTGAGGACAAGATGCACACACTTCCTCTTTAAGACAATAGCAGGGTGAGAGGTGTGTGCGTGTGTGTGTGTAAATAGCTGTCATCATTTCAGTCTCTGTGTGTGTGTGTGTGTTTCCCTAAAGAACAGTGAATCTTCTATTGTGTTATGGCAACACACGGTTGTTTATTCCTCTATCATAAATTACATTACGTTATTACTACTCATCACTTCCATCATCAGAGGTTTTTCTTTTTTTTTTTTTTACCAGCTTTTGTTTTATTTTTTTGTGTGTTTGTAAAATTGAAAGCACTGAAAGGATTTTGACAAGATTTTAAACAAAGATAGACCTCACGCCTCATATCACAACAGGGCCACGAAAATGTGTTTGTTTAATGGGAGGGTCACATGATCAACAGTCATGTCAGCATTTAGAATAATGAGCGATTTGAGCATGCAAACAGGAATTTTTATAGTCATTTTGTGTGTTTTCCTGTCATTCTGTGTATGTTTGTTGTTGTCTTGCTCAATGTGAGATATTCAATGCATTTCTGTTGTTCTTTTGTGAATATTTTCTGTAAAATACATGTTTTTTGGAGTCATTTTGTTTATTTGTGCTGTCAGTTTTTGTTTTTTAGAGTCATGTTGTGTACTTGTGATGTCATTTTGTGTTTTTTTAGTCATGTTGTGTATTTGTGATGTCATTTCATGTTTTTTTAGAGTCATGTTGTGTATTTGTGATGTCATTTTGTGTTTTTTTAGTCATGTTGTGTATTTGTGATGTCATTTTGTGTTTTTTTAGACATGTTGTGTATTTGTGATGTCATTTTGTGTTTTTTTAGAGTCATGTTGTGTATTTGTGATGTCATTTTGTGTTTTTTTAGACATGTTGTGTATTTGTGATGTCATTTTGTGTTTTTTTAGAGTCATGTTGTGTATTTGTGATGTCATTTTGTGTTTTTTTAGAGTCATGTGTATTTGTGATGTCATTTTGTGTTTTTTTAGAGTCATGTTGTGTATTTGTGATGTCATTTTGTGTTTTTTTTAGAGTCATGTTGTGTATTTGTGATGTCATTTTGTGTTTTTTTAGAGTGATGTTGTGTATTTGTGATGTCATTTTGTGTTTTTTTAAAGTCATGTTGTGTATTTGTGATGTCATTTTGTCTTTTTTTAGAGTCATGTTGTGTATTTGTGATGTCATTTTGTGTTTTTTTAGTCATGTTGTGTATTTGTGATGTCATTTTGTGTTTTTTTAGTCATGTGTATTTGTGATATCATTTTGTGTTTTTTTAGTCATGTTGTGTATTTGTGATGTCATTTTGTGTTTTTTTAGTCATATTGTGTATTTGTGATGTCATTTTGTGTTTTTTTAGAGTCATGTGTATTTGTGATGTCATTTTGTGTTTTTTTAGAGTCATGTTGTGTATTTGTGATGTCATTTTGTGTTTTTTTAGAGTCATGTGTATTTGTGATGTCATTTTGTGTTTTTTTAGAGTCATGTTGTGTATTTGTGATGTCATTTTGTGTTTTTTTAAAGTCATGTTGTGTATTTGTGATGTCATTTTGTGTTTTTTTAGTCATGTGTATTTGTGATGTCATTTTGTGTTTTTTTAGAGTCATGTGTATTTGTGATGTCATTTTGTGTTTTTTTAGAGTCATGTTGTGTATTTGTGATGTCATTTTGTGTATTTTAGAGTCATGTTGTGTATTTGTGATGTCATTTTGTGTTTTTTTAGAGTCATGTGTATTTGTGATGTCATTTTGTGTTTTTTTAGAGTCATGTGTATTTGTGATGTCATTTTGTGTTTTTTTAGAGTCATGTTGTGTATTTGTGATGTCATTTTGTGTTTTTTTAGAGTCATGTTGTGTATTTGTGATGTCATTTTGTGTTTTTTTAGAGTCATGTTGTGTATTTGTGATGTCATTTTGTGTTTTTTTAGAGTCATCTTGTGTATTTGTGATGTCATTTTGTGTTTTTTTAGTCATGTTGTGTATTTGTGATGTCATTTTGTGTTTTTTTAGAGTCATGTTGTGTCTTTGTGATGTCATTTGGTGTTTTTTTAGAGTCATGTTGTGTATTTGTGATGTCATTTTGTCTTTTTTTAGAGTCATGTTGTGTATTTGTGATGTCATTTTGTGTTTTTTTAGTCATTTTTATGTATTTCTGTTGCCGTTTTGCTTGTTTGTGAGTACTGTGGGTGAGTACTGTGCATTTGCAGTGTCCTTTTTTGTGTTTTTCTCAGTTTGTAATTGACAGATCTTTATTCATCTTTAACAGCTCTGTCGGGTTAGTTCCTCAATCACCCCATTGAGTTTCATCTGGATCCATTTCATTGCAAGTTCTCTAAAAAATTGGAGCGTCCATACATTTTGATTATTAATGGGAATAAAAAAAAAAAAAAAAATCTTACAAGCCTTTAAAGTATGAATGATCATGTTGTAATGATCAGGATCGGTGACCCACATAACTGTCATAATCTGACAAAGAGGATATTTGGCGCTTGCTGTTTCCTGACTGCTCTTGTTGCCAGTATTATAATAACCTATTATTGAAAGTAAAAAAAATAAACCCCGCTCCATATTATTGATGGATGACATAGTAAAATATTGCCAATAAATGTTTAATTAATCAGGATATTTCTTGCAGAAATTGGATCATTTTCTTATTTAGAAATGTTTGCACTTTGAGTGTTAACAGGTACAATATGTATTCATGCATTTGCACAAACATACTCACCCTCATTTGCATCCACTTTTTCCCAATATTATTGATGATTTGCATCCCTCAGTCCCTTACTTCTGAATCAGAAGCACAAATGCACATTTACTCACTCATGCATCGAGGTGAAGCTTAAATCTGTCACACACACACTTTTTAGGCTGAATGTAGTACATATTAGGTACAATAATAAGCATCTATCAGATTTATTCATGTGAATACAAAAGTGTCACACTACCCCCTCTTTAAGATGCATTCTGGTCAGCCATATTGCAATCATTGCATTATTGTTGTGTAGAAAATGATGGATTTCTAGCGTGCTTTGTGTTAGCCTATAGTCTTCCAACTGCATGTAATAATCGGGACAATGGCCGTGAGTGCCAGTGTTCTTTTTTTTTGGAGACAGGACAATCTTTCCACAAAGGTGTGATGGCCACTGTCCATTTAAAACAGTCACAGAGAGACATAGATGACATGAAATCTGAGGATTGTTTCATTGAGCTTTTCCTTTGGTTCTCTTTTACAATGCAATAACAGCCAATCGCCCACATAACACAACCTAAATACAGGGTTTAGGACTTGTTAAATCACTACCCACGACCATGGCTTATAATTGAAACTTTTTCATTTCATTTCTTTTTCTTCTCGAATGCTTTGGCTGCTGAGGAGAGATTGGCAGGTTTGAGTGGCCAGCAGATGAAGCTGTTGGTGTGGTAATGAATAGAACGCTGATTGCAGGATCCCCGAGATGCAAATTACCAGGCCTGCCACCCCTGACGACCGGCAATTACCGGGCCGGGGCGGCGGTCGCCTCGTGCATATTCATCACACACGCTGGGCATATTGATCAACAATTTTACCTCAAGCAAGAAGCAGTGAAATATAGCTGTTATTGCTATGCACACGTTCATTTTCCTGTTTTTAATAAAATGACAGAAAATCATATCAAGCTAAGCTAAAGAGTGTCTTTCCCCAATCAGGATAGGAATTAGGCTAATTGCTAATATTTCACATTCAACAATAACTGAAAAACACAAGTCAATGGTTGCAACAAATGTACGTTATATTCCAATTTGCACTTGCTTCATTTAATTAACTGCGCAGACAACAACTTGCAATCCAGGTTTTTAAAGTTATCTTTCAATTTGAAGGTTTTTAAAGAACTAATCGGGACAACGGGATAAATGAGCAGTTTACAAATGAGATGAAGAAACAAAATGAAGGACAAGCAAACGCATTTTTGTGGTTTTTGTGTTTCATACTTTAAACCGTATAAACATCATACAACGACTATTTCTGCTGATTCTATCTCAATGTTTTGGCTCCTCACACACACACACGCACACACACACACACAGAGTGCAGACTTCAGAACATGGCGGATAAATATGAAAGAGTTGCTTTCAACAACAACGGAAAAACAAGAGGGCTGCCAGCAGCTAATGGAACCAAATGAAGGAAAGCTGAGCACCATCGGATTTTCAGCTCTACCCCTCAAAACAAACATTGAATGATCCCATTAGCTGCAGATCATGGGCTTTTATCCTTACTGTATTTTGTGTCCAGTTGTTTTCTGTAGCCTTTTCCCCACTAGCTTCCACAGCGCAAAGAAAGGATATGGAAATATCTTGTTAGAGAATCAGATTTCTTAAGTTTGAACGAATGTTTGCGTAGATTATTATGACACTAATCACTGTATAAACGCAGGCCAAATGTGTCAAACCCGGGGACAGAATATGGTCTAAATCCGGCCCTTGGGATGTGTTAGCATGAGCTAAAATGATCTTAAAGGTCCCATATTATGAAAAACATGTTTTTTCTGGTCTCTACATCTATAAACTGGTCCTCCCCTGAGCTATAAAGCTCACATTCTGTTTCTAGTTCTGATTTACAGTTTAGCAGAATCTCATTGATCTGTTGGTGTAGAAGAATTGTCATTTCTTTTTTTGCCCACAGGATTAAAAGAGATTTTTAAATGGAACCACCATTAGTGCTTCTCAGTGCTTATTTGGCATTAGGATCCCTTTAAAAATGTGTTGTGATGTGTGTGTGTATTTTTTTTAACTTTAAAGCAACACTATAGTACAGGTGAAATAATAGGTGTATTTTATTATCATGGTTTACCACATAAGAAGCTGGGAGGTGAAAATATTATATTTTTCAAAATGTCTTTATCTTGGAATCAAAGAAAAATAGTGCAGTGCCCGTAGGAAATCTGTATTCATACATGCATGAGCAGACTATCTATATATACAGTCTGCCCATGCATGTATTAATGAATATATACAGTACATAAGTAGGTGTTTGTGTACATGTACTGTACGTATATATGTATGTACTTGTACGACCTGACGCATGTGTGTGTGTATATTGATATATGTACAATTCTGTACATAACCTTTTCCCCTTTATAACACTCATAACTTAACTGTAAATTTTGTTCCACATATATATATAGTATATTTAATTTTAATTGTATTACTTTTTAATTTATCTTATTGTTTTGCACATCACAAAGGTAGCAATTATTTAACATTTAATCTTTTTGTGTGTACATCGTTCTATGTAAACCTGTTTCTCATGCCAATAAAGCTGTTTTGAATTGAACTGAATTGAATTGAGAACGAGAGAGAGAGAGAGAGGGAGAGAGAGAGAGAGAGAGAGAGAGAGAGAGAGAGAGAGAGAGAGAGAGAGAGAGAGAGAGAGCGAGCCGGATGAACAACCAGCTATATAGCGCTCCAGCTCGTGCCGCTGCAGGTCCAAAACCGCGGTTGCATGAAATCCATCAACTGAGGAGGTGGGGCATGGGGGTGGGCTCCCCGGTGATTGGCTCTGGCGCGCACGTGATGTTGGCGGCTCCCTCAATATGTATTTATGAACTAATTTATTAAGGGTATCATTGCAGTCCAAACAAATCCGACGTCGCACACCCTTGAACCAAGCAGCAGCCATGTTGAAACTCTCAGGTCAGTCTGATCTTAAACCGCAGAGATATGAGGAACACACGCACATACACACGCTCGCGTGCACGCACGCACGCACACACATAGACAGACAGAAATTCCTTGCTTTTATAGAGAGATTAGGCAACAGTTGCAATTTTAATGAGAAAACGTATGTTATCATTAGGTTTGGGACCACTTTGAGGTGGAAACCAGTTAGGAACCACCAATTTAAAGAAAGCAATAAATCCTATTGGGCCGTATCTCTTAAATGACAGGACACCCATTCATTGTGGAGCAAACAGAAAGAAACCAGCAAATAACTGACATGTTATTAGACTGTGGGAGGAAATGGGAATACCTGGATTAAAGCACCGCATGTTGTGTGAGAGCATGCACACTTCAGACAGAAATATCAGATTCTAACAGGGGTTGAGTCTCTGTGGTGTGAGGTTAACCCACATACTATCAAGTAGAAGAAATTCTATTATAGATCGTCGAAGTCAATGCGTTCCATTTTAGGCTAAATATAGTTATTAGCAGCTATTCTGTTTGCAAAGGATTTGAAAAAACAATCAGACTGTATGAGTTAATGTACTATAACTTGTAATGTGACTCATCTGTAAAAAACATGCTCATATTTGTTACATCGATGTTGCTTTTAAGGCTGTAGTGGGCTGGTATAACAGCCAGTTTACACGCACACACGCATCACACACGCGCGCACACGCACACATGCACACACGCAGACACACAGACACGCAGACACACTTTACTCGTTTCCTTTGAACTTTTCATACAGTCACCAGCTTTGCATATAGATCTATATCTTAAATATTACCAACCCTTCTGATTATAATCTCCACACACATACACACAGACACACTCACACACACGCACGCACTCACGCACACGAACACACACACACACTGATGTGTCTCCATCAGACAAAAGAAAGCAGCACTTAGGACGGGGGGGGGGGGGAGGGAAAAACAGATCGCGAGAGCGAGTGCAGGTGCTGACCAAAAGAGTAGATCGCAGATGTGTGTGCGTGTCATTTCTCAGCTGCAGATCTTTATCTCCTTATCAAAGACTTTGTATGTAGCCATCAAACAGAACTCAGGGATGCAAATTTAAAGTGGAGTAAAGGAGATGCATTTTTCCCCCAGTCCAAGGTCAAATTTAAGGTCATCTTCAATGACTTTAAAAGTGCTACAGTTGAGTTTGTATAATAAACGTTCAGTTATTCAAAGTAATTCCAACACATTTGATGACTTAACATTTGTGACTGTGCGAGATACTTTTGGAACAATTTGGTATGGATACCAAGGTATCTTGTGACCGTGGTATATAAAACACAGGACTACAATGTAGACCAGTGTTATAATCAATGTATTATTATTTTAAACTTGTTGTTTAAGTTAACTGAAGTCAAGCCAAATCATTTAATTGTACATTTTTTTCAGAGCATAATTGAAACTACTGCCAACAAATATGCACTTGTTTGCTTTTTATTGAAATGTTTGCAATTAAAAACTAAAACCTTCATCATCAGAAATTTAAAAAAAAATGTTATAATATTTTATGTCACCGAGATGAAGTGCGTCTGATGGTCAAAACAAAAGTGATGGCCTTTTCCTTCCACTAGGTGACGTAATAATCTGACGGCCGCAAAGGTTTGTGACGTCTGCCGTAGATTAAAAAACTCCAAATTTCCGAAAAATCCCCTAATAATCTGATAATATGTCTTACATATAATAAGATATGGGTTTTAGATTATTTTTTAAAAGTTGTTAAAGGCATATTATTGCATTTGTATGGTCATCGTGAGTCTCCAAGCTCTCGGGTATGCGTGTCCCTTTAAATGTTGTCGCCGCAAGGAATTGTGGGTCAGCATTATCTCGTCTCCTTTGGTAAAGGATGCATCAGTGTTTCCTAGGCTAAAGGAGGTAAAAAAAGGAAGCATTTAGCCTCTTTTCCTGAGCTTAAAGAGAACTTGAACGCTCTTTATCACGGCCCCCACTAAACCACTTCTGGAACAGTGCATAGGAAAGGAGATAGGAGGGTCTTTTGTGTGCGAGCTTGAGAAGTTCTTCCCATTCCTGCACAGGTGAGTCTCATCCACCCTGAGTAGCTGAGTGCTTGGTCACTGTGTCTCACTGCTTGTGCTGTGGTGCATGTCTTTCCTCTTCCAGGTCAGTCATATCAGGTTCTAGTTCGTAATATTTTGTGAGATGTCTCACTATGGGATGCACTCCCATCTGCAGCCCTCAGAATTATTTTTCTCAATCTGCCAATCCTGATTGGCTGGTGAAACGTGTCTGTCTGCCAGGGACACTCCCACCTCCTATAAGAGGAGGAGGAGGCAGACGGGCACACATCATTCAAATGCTCTCAAGCATATTTTGCATGTTCTACCAGCTTAACTGTCCACAGATGCATCTTCTTTTAGACTGCGTTGACGGGTGCTGATTGAACAAACTCACTTGCTTTTGTCAGGTCAAATGAAGCCAGCCTTACCTTGCCTCCGCTTGGTCGGTGCTGTCCCCATTCAACACCACACCACGGTTTTAGCCGACGGCTCAGCTCCAATGCTGCCCCCGACGTTCCTGGTGGTCCCCCGCACGTTGGCCCACCTCGCGGGCGCTCACACTCCAGTGGACTGCCCAGCTCCTCACTTGACATCACACCACGGTCCAGAGCTTCCAGACTCCAGCACAACAGCTGTTGTCTTGAGCCCAGCGCTGCCCTGGACACCTCCGGCGGTCCAGTGTGTGTTGGTCCTCCTCACGGATGCTCGCAGTCCAGTGGACGGCCGGTCTCCACACTCGACGCCACACCACGGTATTAAAGCTCCCAGGCTGTAGCATACCAACTGGCTGCTCGGACTCAGCGCTGTCCTCGACGTCCTATGACACTCCGGTGCATGTTGGCCCACATCGCGACGGGCACACCTGCGAGCCCCCACATGGTAGCATCAGTCTATCCACCTTTTCTCTCTGCCTGCATCAACGCAGAAATGGAGGCCAAGGCCCCTCTCACCGACGGGCTTGGAGACTCTGAGGCACGCCTTTGCCAATGTGGCAATAAAATCTCCAGCAAAGACGCACACCAGGTCTGCTTGAGCTGTCTGGGGCTGGAACATGCCCGGCTGGCTGTTAATGACCCCGGCTCATGTCAGCACTGTGCGGCATTCACTACCAAGAGCCTCCACAGGTGGCTAGCGTGTCAAGCTAGCCTTTCTGAGCAGGGGCCCTTCCTTCCTCCACACAGCGCTCCCATTGCAGCGAGAGAAGAGGTGGGCATCCTGATGGATGCCACGGCGGCCCACTGTTCCAGATGGGGCTCCCAGCTCGACCTGGCTGCTATCTCCACTGACCTCCATGTGTTAGGAGGGGATGACACAGCCTGTTTAAGCACACTCAGGCTACAAGAGAAGATAGGAATGGCCTGTCCGCTCTCCTCTCCTCCAGTGAAGCAGGATATTCCCCATCCCCCAGCTACAACTGTTCGGCTTTCATACGTGCACTCGAGAGCCCTCCACGGATGTTCTATGGAGGTTTGGCTGTTTGACTGGCTCTGGCGTCAGCTAAGCGGGTCAGTGACATCCATGAGCTCTTGAGGCACCCGTCTGCGCTCAGCTCTTCCCGGGCGATTTGAGGATGATTTGAAGCCCAACCCGGCCTTTGTGCCAAAGGTTGTGGGCTCATATTCTCCCATTGACCTGTTGGCCTTTTATGTCTTACAAGGTGGACAGCGGCCTCGTGTGTTGTGTCCGGTTCGTGCAGTACGCACTTACATGGACATGACAAGGAGCCTCAGGAGGAGCGATCAGTGGTTCGTCTCCTGGGCCAATCCCCGTAAGGGGAAGCCTGTTACTAAGCAACGCCTGTCACATTGGGTGTGGAGGCAATTGAGTTGGCTTGTACGAGTCAGGGTCTGTGGCCGCCTGATGGTCTGCGCACACCCTCGACTCAGGGTCTCGCCACATCCTGGGCTTTGTTCAGGGGAGTGTCTGTTCAGGACATTTGTGCAGCGGCGAATTGGACCTCGCCTCTCACGTTTGTCCGCCTTTACATGCTGGACGTCTCCACTCCGTGCATAGCATGAGCAGTTTTACTGTCCTAATGTATACTGACTTCTGCCCTGCAGGCTGGTCTTCCCTTGATAAGCATGTCTTCAATACGGGAGCTGCCACATCCCATAGTGAGAAATCTCACAAAATATTATGAAATTAAACTTTAGGTTATTTACATAACCCCGGTTCCATGAGTAATTTGAGTGAGATATCTCACCAGACTACCCTTCTTGCTTGGGTGAGTGAGAAGAAGTGCTTATTTTGAATGATGTGTGCCCCCCCGCCTCCTTTTCTTATAGGAGGTGAGAGTGTCCCTGGCGGACGGACACGTTTCACCAGCCAATCAGGAGTGGCAGATTGAGAAAAATTACTCCGAGGGCTGCAGATGGGAGTCCATCCCATAAACATCTCACTCATAATACTCATAGAACCGGGGTTATGTAAAAAACCTAAAGTTTTGTATCTTTTATTTGTTTTTAGGTAACATGGTGGTGTAGTGGTTAGCCTCACAGGAGGAAAGTCATGGGTTCAAACCCTGGCAGCCTGAGGTGTGCTACTGCCTAGCATCTTTTGGGAAGTGGAGAAGGGCACCACTTTTCGAGTCTGCTCTCTTTCCTCATGTATGAAGCCCTCATCAAACAAAGCAACCTCTTTAATGGATTCCATCACATGTGTGACTAACATTACTGTAATGACACTGTTGGCTGTAAAAAGCAACTTACTATCTTTCAGAAACTGTTAGAATTTTTAAGGGGGAAAAAAGCTTCGGTAATTTGAACATTCTCTGTCACACATTTAAGGTTGCTGGAAAACCTGGTCATTACTGAAAATCTGTAAAACTCCCTCTATCCCCCCTGGACACCCAGACAGGACATTTAAAGTGGACATGTCCAAGTAAAGCCTGATGTATGGTTACCCTATATGAGCAGTAAGTCTAGCTAGGCGTCAGTAGGGTTTGCCAGTGTCAGCTAGTCTCGGGCTGTGTCCGAATAGTCCCTCCTATCTCCTTTCTTATTCACTTTTCCTTAACCCTGTGGATGACGTCACACGGTTAAGGAAAGGTATTGATATTTCCTAGAGGAGATAGGAGAAGGCGATCACGTTTTGTTTTGACTATCCGACCGCACTTCCACTATGTGACGCAATAATCTGACGGCGGCAAAGGTTAGTGACATCTGCCGTGCCGTGTTGAAAAAACAAAACATTTTTGAAAAAGGACTACTAAAAGCACATTTACAACATTTTCCCCTGTGCCTCTGATTGCTGATATGATATGAAATATCACAAGGTTTGAATGTTTGCTCCTCGTAGCCTCAAGTGAAATTAAAAGAATGTCACATTGAGAATGGTTGCTCACACTCACCTTCCACTCAGAAATATCAATATGTTGACGAAAAGATAATGTGGTTAAAAATGTCTCTGATACCTTTTTCTTGAATGACAGAGTGCTCCGTTTTATGTCAGTCATAATCTGATTGTATGGGTAATATATCATAAGATATGGTCGTTCAAGGCTTTGGTCATTGCATTGGTAACTTACATGATATGCGTCTCTTTTCAGTCATCGTGAGTTGAGAAGGCTTGGATGCGCGGGTCCCTTTAAATGTTGTCGCCACAAAAGAATCTCTTATCCTTCAGTAAAGGATGCATCAGTGTTTCCTAGGCTAAAAGAGGTTATAAATAAAGCACTGAGCCTCCTTTCCTTAACTTAAAGATAATTTGAATGCTCCTTATTACGGCCGCCACTTAAACACTTTCAGGGGTTAAGGAAAGTGGATAGGAAAGGAGATAGGAGGGACTATTCGGACGCGCCCAGTTCTCTACTGCCCACTAGCTCGCTGTTTAGCTTTGTAGCGCCCCACCCGACCCTGGCACTAGCATCCATCACACCCCACTGACCGCCTGAACCCTGCACCCTTGGAATGTGCGGCATATATTTAATTAAAATCACTTAATTGAGATGAGAATTAAAAAAAAATAAAAAATCAGAATCATCAAACTATGAAGAAAGTCTTTCTGATTTTTTTTAATAAGAATAATGTGTTAACATCAGAAAGGGCTGATTTTCTTCTGCATATCGATGTCAAAAGCTTCACATCACAAATGCAAGTTTGTACTCAAACTTCAGGTGTAACTGGTTTATTCCTTTTTGAATGAAGTGGATAATGCACTTTAATATTTCACAGATTTGAAAAAGTCAAACTCTATTAAAGAAATGATTTGAGTCGAAAGTCCTCGTCGAAACATCTGGCAGTGAAACGGGGGGAAAAACATAATCCTGTTGATGTTTTAGCATGCCACAGAAACATGTGAAATCAACACAGTTTGCTCAGCCTCTGATGTCTGAATTCATCTGAGTGTTTTCATTTGTCAGCCTGTCAGTCGGCCAACACAAATGATCGCGAGCCAGCGGCAGAGTCGCAACAGGAAGTAATCAATGCAAGAGCAAAGTGACTATTGAGAGGCCTCAGTCATGTTCACGGCCAAAAGTGCCAGGATGCTGAAGGTGGAGGGTGGGGTTGGGGGTTGGGGGGGTTAACAGAAACAGGTTGGTGTGGGAAGTTCTCGGTAATAAAACAGTTTCCAGTTCTTTGATTAGCATGGGTTCTCAACCTTGGGGTCGAGAACCAGATGCCTTCAAGAAACTAAGAATTATTTGAGCCCATTTTTGCTACATTACACCCATTTCTGCCACTTCTACATCAAATTTTAATGCCTTTCCTGCAAATTGTTTCCACTTTGAAGACATTTTCGCCATTTATAAACCCTTTCCATCACTTTTCCCACCTAATGTTACGTATGTTCACCCATTATTGTCACTTTTAACCTATTTTCACTATATTTTATGCTTTTATTGGCCAATTTAACCACATTCATGATCTGGAATGCCCATTTTTTGCCAGTTTAAAATAAATGATCCAATAATGACACTTTGAACCCTTTTTACCACTTTTTCTGTCCGTTTTAACCCACTCTAATTTGCAACTTTTATCCAATTTTTGTGTGTTTTTTAATCCCATTTAACACCTTTTCCACAATTTTTGGTCACTTTTAACCCATTTTGATTTCTGATTAAAACAAGGATGTGCATCTTTAAGGAGAGCGCTATGGCAAAAATAATAATAAACGTCCTGGATAACAGTGGATATTATTCCGATCAATAAATAAATATGGTTTTCACAGATTCATAGAACAATGGACCATCATTTTGCTGACTTTAAGGATTGCCCCCTAAAAGCTCTCCTTTATTCTCCCTCTCTCCGCATGACTGTTCTTCAATGTTCATGTCTGTGTTCAACCACCTTCAGGTACGGTGGGGTACCCCGGACTCTGAAACCTTTGTTTTGGGGGTTGAAATAGTTGAGAACCACTTGAATATTGACTGTGTGTAGATCTGTTGTTCCGTAACTCTTTGTGTACTCCAACACTGAAGGTGATGATCTGACCTGGATACCATCAGCACCACCTTCATCCTGGAGTGTTAATTTTGCTGGTGTGGTCACATGATCACTTGTGACAGGGGTCACGAGGGGTCAAGTGGGGTCATGAGCAGTCTGCTGACATCCTGCCAGTCTAATCACCTTTTTATTTGTTTAACTACCAAACTCTGGTCAACATGGGCCAAAGGGGTAAAGGAGAAAGAGGCGGAGAAAGTGAAAGTAAGTCAAAGGGTTGATTAGGGTTCAGCTTGACTCTGATGGATCTCACATCAGGTGTTCTGTTTCATATCTAATTATATGTTTATCACTGATAATTCATGTTTGAAATACTTAACCCCAAAACACGTCATACCCTAGTTCTGTCTTAATTTTGTTCAGTTTGTTTCTCATCATCTAGAACAAATACTTTATATGTGGTTACTTCCATGCAATGTTGGCCTATTTAACAAGTGTCACAAACTTGGTGAAAAACCATATTAATATGGCTCGTTTCTGCCCTCTACTGGGCTGTAGTGGAAGTACTATGTATGTAGTGTAAAAACAGGTTGTACCTACAAGTCTTTACCACACAGTGGAGGTAGAGATTGATTCACTAAACATTAGAGAGGACATTGTGTGGAAGTAACAGGGCTTAGTGGTTAGCATGTCTGCTTTGCAGCAAGAAGGTCCTGGGTTCAAACCCTAGGGTGGACACTTGGGTCCCTTCTGTGTGGAGTTTGCATGTTCTCCCTGTGCTGCGTTGGTTTTGGGTACTCTGGTGTTGTCCCACAATCCAAAAACATGACCGTGAGGTTGATTGAGGTCTTTCGATTGCTTGTAGGAGTGAACGTGAGTGTTCTTTGTCTGTGTTGATCTGTGATCTGGCCCCCTGTCCTAGGTGTACCCCTCCTCCTAGTGCCCATTGAGAGCTGGAGAATAGGCTCCAGCAGATCCCCGCAAGCCTGAAAAAAGAAGCAGAAAATGGATGGATTGTTTGGAACTGTTTTTGAACCATTGCAACAAAAGAGCAAAGAAAAGTGCAGTGATATGCAAATATTTTACAATGTATAGGCCTCCCTCTTTACAGACGCCCCCATGCTGACTATGCCACATAGGTCAACAGTCATGGATTAGTTCTTGCTTTCATTGATCCTCTAACTGTGGGGTGTCAAACTCATTTTCTCTCAGGGGCCAAATACAGAACAGTTTGGTTTTAAGTGTGCTGCAATTTCAACATTATTTTGCCCATATTTTTGAAAAATCATGATGGAACGCGCAATCCAGATTTCTGATCCGCATAAAACTCTGTAGGATTATTGAGGAACCAACCCAACATAACCGAGTCAAATTTCATAAAGATCAATCAATAACAAAATGAGATATGGACTTTGTAGTTCTCGCTAATGACAAGAAATAGGAATTTTCTGATTATTGAAAGTGATCCAGAATACGTGTATTGATCTGCTCCAGAATTGAATGGAATCTTCCATGGTATAAGGTAATCTTTGGTTACGTCGAGGGGCAGAGTGGCCATGTTGTTTTCTTGATGGAATATAAAGGTTTTGAGCTGTTTTTTTAAAAAAAAAAAAAAAAAAAGAATCAACTGTCTGTGGGGTTTTGTGTAGTCTTGGAGAATGTTCCAGAGGTTGGGTGCAGATCAGCAGAAAGTACGGTCCCCCATTGTGCAGAGCTTAGCTCTGGGTGTGAGGAGTCAGTTTGAGTTGCTGGACCGGAGATGGGAGCTTAATCATTTCAAGTATAGAAATGCAGAAGTTATTTGACAAATTTGCTTTAAATATCAATTTTGTTTCCAAAATGAAATGTCAGCAACAGTAGCTACTTGTTGTGGAAAAGGGAATATAACGTCGCACACCTTTTCAGGTTGTACCACATGATTGATATAATTTCTTCAGGGAATGGTTCTTACATTGCTGTAATTCTTCCATTTAGACCATTTTCCTGGTTAATAAATAGTTAAATCTTGAATTCATACTTTACACAGGGGATCACTTTGATGCTCAACAATTTTCAATGCTTTGTGCATGCTGTGCCAACAGTACCTTTTATCCATGGTTACTTTTATTCAAATATGATCATGCATTTTTCACCAACACAATATAGACATGGAAAGCACTTTGCATGAACAAAGTCCACGTGAATTACAGCGTAAGAGGATGAAGTGAAAACCTACAGTATGTGGTAAGCCAGGAAAATTACAGCTTTTTCTACACTTGCAAAATGAAGGTGTGCATGAACTCGTGTGTGCATGTGTTCACGCACACACACACACACACGCACACACGGTAGCGCAAACACACTATATACCGAAATCTATTTTTCTCTAAACCTGTAGTTAAAATGTAACAACCGCTGGAAAACAATTTGGAGTGTCAGTCAGGTGCTGCATTTGAACAGGATCTTTCCCCCATTCAACGTGAGCCTGTGGGAGTTTGCAAGTGCTTCAGTGAGCAGCTTTCATTCCTCAGCCCCACGTGTTGAATATTTTATCTCCATCAGGAAGAAGGAAGTTCGTGTTACAGCAGGATGATTGAGTGCAGGACAGGAGGGCTTCACCGGACTGTTAGTGGAGCTTTACACAACTGAGCTCCACAGGAAAAAAACCATAACAGCACAGAGATTATTATACTAACCAAGCAGGAGATTTTACCAGAAATATGAAAGCTATGGTGATGTATTTTAACAGGTTAAATTGCTAAAATATGGTAGAAAATGTAGAAGTTTTTAATGTGATCCATTCATTTTGTGTGTTTTAATAATCTCGCCAAACATGTGCCTTGTGGTGTTATTTCACTGAGTTCTTTGATGACTACTTTCAAAAGGAAATGTTTTTTTGTCTATTAATTCATCTTGAAATAGAGTTTTTGAGCTCACACAGGCCTAATACGCCCCAACCCTACATATTACCCAGCAGTGGTCCAGCATATGGTTCGATTTTAAAAATACAGTTAATAAAAGTTCTACCTCTCCTACAAACACAAACACTCTATGTTATGGCTCAATGCTTCACATTGTTGAATAGAAAATAACCACCTTCTTTTAAAATTTGAAAAAATTCTGTAATATTGAAGTAGGTTTATTCATAACTGAATTGATTAGTTTTCCCAGCTTGAATCTCTACTTGAACACTTGATTCTGGGTCTTTTTACAACCTAGTTTCTTCTGAGGTGGGCCAGACCAGATAATCACAGGTTTCTTTGCAATTAGCTCAATATTCTGCCCTAACTTGCTCTTCACTGTGTTATCAATGTGTGTAATTTACTTAGAAAATCCATAAGCAAAAAGCAATATCATTCATGTTCAGTATTTCCCTTTAATAACTGTTGAATTTGCATCATTTCTTTCTCAAAAATCACAATTTGTAAGAAATTATGTTTTGTGAGAAATTCTAGGGTTCGATGAAAAATTTTTGTTTTATCGGAAAAAAAAACTGCGTTACACCAAAAAAGAAAAGAAAAAAAAAAGTCGTTTGAAAATGCTTTGAAAGACGAAGCTCTCAATTTACTAGTCAATCTTTGTTAGAAACCTCACCTAGGCTAGGTCATGAGCCTGGGAAAGCCTCGGGATTCCCTAGGAAGAGCTCGAAAAAGTGGGCGGGGAGGGGAACGTCTGGGCTTCCCTGCTAAGGGTTCTGCCCTCACCACCAGACTACTGATAAGTGAGAGAAGAATAAATTAAATGTATTAAATAATGACAATGATTGCAAGCTTCTGCATATACTGTATAGGGTAAATTCAATGCATTTTGAAAATTTGGGGGAACTGAAATATCTACTGGTATGTCGTAATAACAATTTTCATTCATGTTTTTTCTGTAATTTTTACTTTGAACAAAGTCCTCCTGCAGGCCAAATAGAAAGCTTTGGTGGGCTGGATTTGGACCGAGGGCCTTGAGTTTGACACCCCTGCATTAAGTGGTCCAGGAACTTCTGAATAATGGATTTCCATTAATTATTCCCGTAATACCTGACAGTATTAATTGACTTAATTACGCCCTTAGAAACACGAGCCACAGCACATGTTATACTGTTTTATTCATTTATACATTATTTATTCCTATGTCATTCATTATTTAGACATATAAGGAATAAAGATTAAGCTTTGGGTCCCTTTATACGCTATGAGGCCTACGCAATCTGCTTATAGCCAGAAATGCCTCTGTGGTATGTAACCACAATAACCCTTCCTAATATGAAACACTCACTGCTTTCTCTGAGTGAGCTGCCTATCATGTCTTCCAGGTAGACGAGTTGACCTTCAGGGATTAATAATATTGTTTAAATTTATTTCAGATTTCTCCGATCCAAAGTGCACAGGTTGTGTTTATTTTGGTGACGTTGCTTATTGTTATTATAAAGGTTACAAGCGATTGGTTTGAAACAGATGAGTGCATGTGGAAAATATCTTGGCCCAAGAGAAAATGTAGTTGCCTAGCCCTGATGTATAATGAACCAGCTACAGAAGATTAATGGATGAGCTTAATGTGGTTTGATATTATGTGTAAAACATACAGTAGGACTATTTATCTTTTTGGGGTTTGGATTATTGTATTGTTAACCTTCTAAAATCATATTTTTAAAATGATATTTGAAACCGTTCTTTCTAACAACACTTTCTGAAAGTTTAAACAACACAAGGACTATAAAGTTCAAAACTTTGAAATTACGTTGGCCTTTTAAGATTCACCTATATTGTAAATCTGAATTAGTTACCAGAACTCAAAAGAATTGAGGCATTCGATTGTCTCATTTTTTTTTTTTTAAAGTTTATCTTATAAGTCAACATTTTCCAGTACTTAAAAGGTTGGATGACTGGCTACTTGTACTCAAATAAACCACAGTTAAATTAAAGTGCTATATGAATTAATAATAACAGGACCTTATCATTCTTAGCACATAATCATTAGTTAATTCTATCAAGTAAATAAGTTGTGTTTTGAAGTTATGCTTACTTATAAACAAATATAGTTCCATTTATTCAAAAATTATTTGTGAAAAGAAAGAACATGTTACACAACTTGACATATTTAGGTTATTAGAACTTTTTCTACAACTTTGAGAACAAAACTACTTAATTTATTGAATTACTGGGTTTACAGTGTCTTATTATGATTGAATTATGAGGTAAACCAATATAGTGGTAAGCCACACTAGAATGCTGACTTTTCTGTCATGGGGCGATTGATTACAAATTCCAAGACCAAATTTAGCCTTGATTAAATAACAAATGGGTGAAAACATAAAAAAACACTTTTTTATGAAATAATGTCTTATAATTTATTTCTATGAGGTCCACATTCTGTGTAAATTAAAGCACTTTTGAGAGTGTCAGCAAAGCAAAAAAAAAACACAAAAAAAAAAAAGGTAAACGCCCCCCCCCTGGTTAGCCCCGCCCTTTTCCTGCACACCTGCATATATAAATTTACCTGCAGCATCAGAAACACACAGTTTAAGTCTCCTCTGGATTCCAGTTTGACCTTGGAAGGGAATTCTGGTGAGAATACAATTTCTTTAAACATACATTTTAAAATCATGATTAATAAATGTGAGTATTCTACTGATAGTTTAATGTCACTGTTGTTGTAAAACTAGATAATGTGTTTTTGATGATGGAATAATGTGCACTGGTTATTATCTTAAGTAGTGCTAGATAAAAGAGCTTCTACTATCTTCTTTGTGCACCCTGAGCTGTCACGACAACATGTTTGACAGCAGATTGTGAGAATATGAAATTCGACTCCACATTTCCTCCTGAACAACGTTTCTCCTTGTTTGACTGGAATTCACTGGAAATATTTTCTGGATCATTTTCCCAAGCTCTACTTTCCATCTGGACAAGGACCGTCTGTCTCCTGCTGGTACCCTTTGTAGTGTTGTGGGAACGTTGTGTTGCGAGGATCAAGTGACAAAGAGACAGAGAGGTTCCCTTGACCGCTAATCTGCTACTGAAACCCTGTGAAAACACACAGTGACACACACAAGCCTCCATTAAAAACAACACCTCTACGTTCAATCAAAAAAATTCACTTTATTTATCATTTTACAATAGCACCTATAAAAATATTCTTTTTAAAATATAATATTACCCTCAGAAAGTCATTTATTCTAAAAATGAACCAGTATGGGTATAATCTATTAGTATACTAATCATCAGTGTGGGAGTAACTAGTTATTTTTGTAATATATTAGAGTAATATATTCCTTTTTGAAGTAGCTCAAAAGTGAAAAGAGGCAATATATTACTAGTTACTATTAAAGTAACTCAAGTTACATGCATATTTCATTTAAGTGCATATTTACTTTGTTTTCTCACTGTTTGCAATTATTTGAGGAAAAAAAGATGAACATTATAGTTAAATATAACTTATGGGGAACAAAAAAAAAGCACTTTCTGCTCCTGAAACACCAGAATTATTTGAAACAAAACTTAGACCAATGTTATTCAAACTACTATCATTGTGATATAATTAGTGTTCTGGACCAAAAGTAACTCAAAGTAGTGTAACTCAGTTACATTTTAAAAAACAGTAACATTGTAATACAAATATATTACTTTTTTTTATCCCAGTAACTAATAATATAAATATATTACAAGTTTAGAGTAACTTACCCAACACTGCTAATCATCAATGAAAATCAATAAAATATTTGAATAATTTTATCCTTTTTCTACATAATAAGATGAATGTTATAGCTTATGGATTATTCCTTTCATGAAAACATGACTTTTATTCTACTTAATACTCAGTTTTAAAGCCATTTCTAAACAGTTAAATGGAACAAACACTAATAGATTTTAAGTTGTTTTAGATTTTGATTATTCAACATTCCATCCATCCATCCATTAATTTTCTGTATCCGCCTATTCCTGCACTCAGGGTTAACTTTAAGTTGAAATGTTTTGTATGTCTCCTCTTTTTTTTGTTGGATTTCATTAAACCATCAGCCCTTACCTTTATTTTTTCCCTGTTCCCTCTCGACTATTAAACACAACTTATCAGCATCCTATTAGACTGTTTGAAGGCTATTCAGTCTTTCTGAGGACCTCTTCTTTGCCTCTCCACTGAGCTCTAGTCATTTATATTTAGATTTAATACGGACTCAATTCAAGGATTTATTCATGTGGAGGGGGAAAATGACATACTGAAGAGGTTTATGGCAATAAAATCATATGCAGATTTAGACAATTTTCCACTCTACTAAAGTTTAACTTACCCTTCCATGCTTTGTTGTAACTATGGTTACAACAAAGCAATATAATAAATGCATTATTTTATTTTTTGCAGGAAAGAAACATGCATTGCTGTCACATAAATTTGCACGATGTAGTGGTAAGCTTTGACAACATTTGCAGACAAGGAGGGGGAAAAAATAAAAATCTAATGCAGATTATTTTCTAATGGCCATTTGGAGGCTATACATGAATTCATGAGAAGTAGGTTTTGATGTATAAGACCTTACTTTGGCTGGATCTCTAATCATATCCTATGAAACATCAACTTTAAGGGACTGCATCTGCTCAAACAGCAGCATATGACTATTATATATTATAATATACATTTATTTATCTTTCTTTTTCTTTTTACTCTCTATCTATCACCACAAGAGTTGTAATATCTTGTGTATAATGACAATTAAAGCATTCAATTCTATTCTATTCTACTCTATTCTATGATGATGGCTGTAATTTAAACCTTGATCTGCACTCGTTTTCACTTTAGCGTGATTCGTTATTGAGTGTGTTAATAACTTTGCTTTCACAGCCACCCGTCATGGCCTCCAGTATTTCAGTCCGAAGTTTCTCCGTGAACCGTCAGGCCTCCTTCTCCAGTCGGTCTCTGATGGACACCGGCCGCGCTCGCTCTCGAGCATCCGTCTCCTTTTCCGCTTCCAGTCCGCTAAGCCGCTCTGCGTCGATTGGCCAGGATCTGAACGGCCCTACCAGCCTCCAGCTCAACGGGCTGCATGGCAACAGCACCAACGATAAGGAAGCCATGCAAAGCCTCAACACGCGCCTGGCCAGCTACCTGGACAAGGTCTGATAAACAACAATGTGATGGCAAACAATCAAGTTCATAACAAAACCAGCACCGGTAAGCTGACACACTCCATTCATTCAGGTGCGATCACTGGAGCGATCCAATGCAGACCTGGAGATGAAAATTAAGCAGCTGATGCTCGACCGCATTCCCAAGGGTCATGACCTTGACTCAATGATGGCTCAGGCTCATGCTGTTGAGCAGGAGGTAACAAAGAAGCAACGCTGAGTATTTTTCATCCACAAAATGATCATGTTAATGTTAGCATGGCATTAGCCACTAGCAGGGGTGGACTGGGACCAAATATCAGCCCTGGTATTTTCTATCAGAACAGATGATGGAAAACTGCCCCAACATCACTTTTGACAGTAACTAGTACTGTAACGCAATATTTCTCTAATGAAATAATGCCGTTACCATTACAATATGGTGCGTTTGTCCGTTACTTTGCTAGCTGCAGTGTACTTCCTGTTTACAGTGGCGCTACATATTTTTCCGGGACGCCGTGCCAAACACAGTAAAACAGTAGAAGAAGAAGCATTGTCAGCGTGTTTCTGTTTACATCACGTGTGACAATCATGGCGAGTCAATGCGAGAACAGGACGTGCTTCTCTGAGTGGAAATACGCGCATTATTTTTGTCGCCAAAAGATGCATCAGTGAAGCTAAGCTCGCGCTGTGGCTGGATTTTAACGCACTGTGACTGGAACAGGTCACCTAAACTATTGCACAGCCTGTCGCTGCTGCTGAGTCACTGCTAACAGCAGCTCATTAGCCTGATATGTTTAGCATTGTTTAGCTGAGAAATATGCTGTGAATTAGTTTTTCCACATTTATTTTTCTAAGAATTTTCAACATCAGAATGTACACCTGGAATATGCACAGCTTACTTTACATTACTGTGTTAAGGCTGAAAAATTACAGTTTTAATTTTGGAGCAGCTGTTTTGTGCTTTATATGCATATCATTTATGGTTGTTTTATAGCAGTTGATCAACAGTGGATTATTATCATATTACAGCACTAATATGAAGCTGTATGGACACAAATGACCCAAAATAAATAATACATTCTTAAATTCTAAGTAACTCAAAAGTTACTTTTTCCAGTAACGCATTACTTTTTGGTGTATGTAATCAAAATAGTAACTGAGTTACTTTGTGAATGAAGTAACCAGTAACGGTAACTAGTTACTTTTTTCAGTAACTAGCACAACACTGATTATCAGCTACACCACGTACAAGCTGTTAAAGCTCGGGTAAGCGATTTTCTCAAGATACACTTTTTAAGTTTTTGGTTGAAATTGTCTTTATGTCCTGACAGAAATTAAGATCTAAAAAGGAATGAAGAAAATACGTCATCTGTAGCAGCTGTAAACCTGTAATAACTTCGATCAATGGAACCAATCACGTCCCCCTGCTCGTTCTTGTATCCAATTGTTATCCTTTCTTTATTTTTTTGGCCATTATTCATCCAAATAAGCTATGAATACCAATAAATACCACTTGATTAATTTTCCCTCTATATTTTGCCTCTTTTTGTTTTACATTTTTGCCCTTTTTCACTATTGTTTGCCACATTTTGACCTTTTTCACTGTTGTTTGCCACATTTTGCCCATTTAGACTTCCCTTTGACATGTTGGGTTATATTCTTTACATGTGCTCTGGTCCGGTCCCGAGAGGATCTACACTGCTGACCAGAGCTGACATGCACTCCAGTCCCATCTGGAGCTGATAACCCACCCGGTTCTTTAATGCTGGAGGAAGACACACATTTATAATCATACTTATAATGATGATGAAATCAAGGAATGGCTTTAACACCATTTATTACAGATATGATTTACGAGTGAGTGAGATACTATTCGGTGCCGGCTCTGAGTTCCTTCACCGTGCGGGGATCCAGAAGAAGAGAGCGAGCTTTGTCTTTCTCCCCGGCTTTATCTCATTCGCTCCTCCTCTTCCGTCGGGACCCCCACTCACGTAACCTGTATCAGTGATCAATGTGTCAGGGATGGGTGTGTCGCATTTAGTTACATGACTTGCTTTATGTGAAGCTAAGTGTAGTGTATAAACAATGTCCCTAAATATCCCTCAGACATTACATACCACCTGGTTCCTCTTCATTTTCCCATTTTTTTGGCCATTCTTGACTGCTATTGGCCCATTTTTGTCACTTTACACTTTTTTCTTGCTGTGTTTTTGCCACTTTTGGACCATTTTTGGCCACTTGTTTCCATGTCTGCCTCCACTCGCTCGTCAAAAAAAAATTAAAAAAAAAAATGCCTGGTATGCCTGATGGCCAGTCCACCCCTGGTCACTAGATGCTGCTGACTTTTATGTTTGTTAATAATTATCTTCCTGTATATCATTACTGTTACCACATAATGATTCACATAAAGCCTCGCACATATTTCTTAACTCCAGTGGAAATGAATCTGGTATCTGTTCTAATTATCTGGAGATAATGTTTGTCAGGTGAGGAAGAAGACCTTGGAAAACGCTCGTCTCATGTTAGAGATCGATAACGCTAAACTGGCTGCTGATGACTTCAGAATCAAGTGAGTGATTAATGATTACAGCACGGCTGCTGTAAAGCAAACAGTGTGTTTGTTTTAGGAAGTTTCTTTCCTCCTGCTGTGCCTGGTTTTGGAGCAAGGCTGGAAAAAAACAAGGAAGTTTATCTCACAGTTTTGTCTAATGGTTGATGGAGTTTTAGACAGGCTGTCTGAAAATGTGCCTGTCACTAAATACACATCACTGTTTCATTCATCCATCCATCCATCCATCCATCCATTATTAATTAACTATCAAATGAACATTTATTTAAGAATTGTCTGAACCATATATAACCATGTATTTCTTTTTAGGAAACACTGTTGCTATTATTATGAATCATAGAGTTTGAATTTGAGGATCACATCAATTTAAGGGAAATTAATGATTTAATTCAGTTTCTTTGCAGCGAGAATGAACAACAGCTAGAACAGGATAACAAATTAAAAGAGATTAAATACTCCAAATTGCATACAATTATTTGCCTTTTATAATGTTCTATAATGATCAGTTTCTTAACTTTTTTTAAAGCATATAGTATAAGTATAAGACACCCCTTGAACTCTTGTTGACTCCACCAGGTGGGAGACTGAGATGGTCATGTGTCAGTCCGTGGAACGAGATTGTGTTGCTCTGAAGAAGGCCAAGACTGACCACAAGCAGATCATTGCCTCACTGAGGGGGGATCTGGACAGCCTCAAAGAGGAGCTTTACTTCCTCAAGAAAAACCACGAGGAGGTAGATCTGCTTCCCTCCTCATTACGCCTCTGTAAAGCTTTTTACTCCTTCTTCCTTTTCGTCAAATACATTAGCTTCGACTTGTGTAGTATCATTTTCACTCTCGCACTGACCAACTTTCCTTGACAAACACTGAGTTGTTTCATATTAGCCAGTCCTAAGTTAATGCGCTAAGTACCTAGGTGTTTTTTACAAAGTTAAAGTAGCAGTGGTCATCCGGTTACTGTGGACAAAAGAAGGTGGGAGATCTGGTTACTTAAACCTGCTTTTTCTGTTAAATCAGCTGATTCTAGGCGTTCTCAGAGGGAAAAGGTAAACAAAGATAAAACACAGACAAAATGACGCCCTTAACTCCCCTGGGCTGTGGTTTCCACAAGCATTCCACAAATTTATATTTCATTTTCTGTTACATTTGTATCACTACATTATCATTTTTACTCGAGCTATAAATGCAAATCTTGTGGCTTAAACTGTATTAATTGGTTTCAATCTGACTCAACACTGAAAAAAGAAAATAGTTGCACAACCTAATTAAATTTTTTCAATTGGTAACACCCAAATGAGTTTAGGTTTTTTAAATTAAACACATAAATTTGATTAATTTAACAGCAATTTAATTGAGATAGACCTATGAATGTAATCGTTCTCGTAAGTCAACTTAAAGGCACACTGTGTAACTTTTGGCCACTAGGGGCGCTAGACCTGTAACTTTTACGTCAAGCGCCCCCCAGTGGCCACAAGTGCCGCAGCACTGTCGCGTAAATCAACAAACAGTCAGTTGGGCCAGCCTCCCTTGTCTTTTGATTGTGTATGCAGACAGTAGTTGACCTGTAACTTCGGGATAAGGATTGGCTCTAAGGACTGGGTTGGTCGGGCTGGGGTGCGAAGCGGGGCGGGGCTCGCGCCGCGGCTGGAGGGACAGCCGCCGCCACCGCCCTCCTCTCCCCGCCACCGGAGGCCTGGCGCTCGGCCATTCTCGCCACGTCGGTGGCGCTCCACCCTACTCCCTGGCCTTGCCGCCCGCCGTCGTCAGCCCCCTTTGCCGGAAGTCGGTGAGGCGCCCGGGTTGGGGTGCGCGGAGCGGTGTGTAGCAAAAGCCTTCGCCCAATGACTATATTTGAGCCTGTGACTGCCATAAAATGATACGTTCTCCAGTTCTCTAGATCACATGACCTGGGCAAAGATGGTCCGTCTCTCCAAACTTACATGGGCAGTTTTTCAAAAGGGAAGCCCTGCTTGGAGCATTGATAATGTCAAGCGCTGTATATTGGCCTGAGGAATCATTTAAAATAACTCATATGGGTCAACTCTTTAGGTCAAAAAGTCCACGGTGTGCCTTTAACATAAAATCTTACTTTTTTCTAGAAAATTTTTAAAGAACGTTGAGATGTCATGATGTCAGAGGCACAGTATCACAAGAAACCTATTTGATGTAGGTTCACTCAAAGGAGAATAGCAGGTCGTAGAAATCTGAATGAAACTCACTCACAACTTTGAGTTTCTTCAACAGCTGCTGAAACACAGTTTTTAGTCATTACAACTCGTCACCATGTGTTTCTAATTACTGGGCCTCACTTTCAAGCAGATATCGAAAGGCTTCGAGATACCCATCCATTTTGCTAGGGTGTACCTAAAAATAATTTAAAAGTGCTTCTGTAATCATGGATAACGGATAAAGATGGTTCGTTATTCATATTTCGTTTGAGAAAATGACTTCGAGGAAAGAAGAGGAGAGAGTGAAAGAGATCCACAGCAGCAGCAGAAGGCTGCGTGGGGTCATGGGTTGAAAGGCCAGCGTAAGCCGAGCTCTGTTCTATTAAGCATTTATAAAGAACATCTAAATAATGAAAGAGCTGTCGTTTTCTTAGTACCATGCAGCGGTGTAGGATTCTCTCATTTCTTCATCATTTCTTATGCAGCCTGTTTACACAGATGTACCATAGATTATCGTATTTACAAAGCAAGGAACTCATTTAAACAGAATGTGCAGTGCTGAGGCTGTTGACCTTTGCGCCCATGCAGGAGATTGAGCAGATGAAGTCTCGCCTTGCCAGAGACGAGGTGAATGTGGAGGTGGACTCTGCCACTGGGCCAGAACTGGGCACCATTCTTTCTGATCTACGCTCCCAGTATGAGGGGATCGTGAAGAAGAACAAAGACCAGGCTGAGCAGTGGTACCGCAAGAAGGTAACGGGAGGGATTCTGTGTTAAACGTTATGTGAAGACTAAACTAAACTACATAAATTCTTCTTTTTCTTGTTCAGCTGGAGACGGTGCAGAATGAGGTCAGGGAGAGCAACGAGGCTCTGAGAGGAGCTCAGGGAGAGCTGACAGAGAGGCAGCGCTTCCTGCAGACCCTCGAGGTTGAGCTGGAGAGTCTGCAAAAACAGGTAAACATGGAGCGGTCGGGGTTTGATACCACGCCAGCCTAAAGGCATTGGTCTGACAGGCCTGTGTTGTGCAAATATAAATAAAGCAGCACAAGCATGACTAGTAAATCTCACAAAGGGACAAAGATGCGTATTTCTGTCATAAAGAAAAGCTGGTTTCATAAGAGTGGCTTTGATTGAGCTTCTTTTGATCTCACTGAATTCTAACGTCAGGGAAAAAAAATCCTTTTGTTTTTCTTTCATGTAATCCTGTGTTGACTGTAAATATGATGATACATCTCCAAGGACAGACACGATTCAGCAGTTTCTTTGGTGATGACCTAAGTCAGTGGTTCCCAAACTTTGAACAGCCCCGGTGTCATGTATTGAGTTCACATCGTACTGAGATTGTACAGTATATGCACATACACGCACGAGCACTACCGAAAAATGAATTTTTGCTAAAAAAACCCCCATAAATTCATTTTTGTTTATTCTTGTTTTCAAAGTGAACGAACACGTGTTTTATTTGTTTATTGGATTATGTTTGAGTTAGGGTTATAATCTCAGTACGTCACAGCGTTCCCCTTCAGACATTTAACCTGAAGCCACTCCTGCACACTTAAAAATCATAATAATGTAATATCATATACAATGTAGTCCTACAGTGAAATTTGTCCCTGATTTTTACCAATCCTGTTGAGGAATTAAATATAATAAAAAAATAACAATAATAATCTGTAAGGACACAATAAAACATCTTATTCAGAATTATCACTCCATTTATTTAAGTAGCCGACTGAAATTTTCTGTGAGAAAAAAAAATCTCTTTTTCTTTACCTTGAAACTGTGAAATACAACTCACTGCAATTTTAATGAGAAGCGTGAGGTTGAGAGGATGCACATCACTGCAAGGTTTTGCTGAATTGAAGAAAGTCTGAGTCTTAGATTGGTCTCCAGAGTTTCTCTAGTTTCCATTACCCTTGGAAATGCTCAAAATCGAAATAGCGCAATGGTAATGGAAACGCCTGAATTTCGAAAAACCACAGGAATTTCAGAAGTTTCAATATTGAAATGTGTCGCAAAAGCGCTATGGAAACACTTTTTCCGCTAATACACGCCACAGAATGTGACGTACAGAACATGGTCACATGACATGAGTTATCTGGTCACATGACCACTTCTCTCCAAGAGAACGTGGTGCGGTGTGTGGACAGAAGAGGAGACCAAGACATTTGTTAGCATTATACTTAAAAAGTAGTAGTGCCACATTAGACGTGAAACAACAAAGGAATACAGTGTTATAAGGAGGTTTGGAGCGTCCATCTTTCTGCAGAGAAGTTTTGCGGGATGAGAATTCATGGAAGTTACGAGGCTCCTGTCCAAAACAACGTTCAATGGAAACGCATTAAAATCGCAATTATTCTTTGTCCACATTTAGAAACACCGCTTTTATTTTGAAAACATAATAATGTAATGGAAGCACCGCTTCTGTCCCCATGGGTAGTCTTACGTCATTTTTTATTCATGCACCCCCTATGACAATTTGCGTACCCCACTTTGGGAACCTAGGACCTAAGTAATGTGTTGGGTTGATAATGGATCTGAAAGCTATGTCACAATTTCTCAGCGTTTTTTGAGGTTTGTTCTCCACTTGCACAAATAGGATCATCTCTTTCCGCTCAATCTACAATGTCGCTTTGCAGTCACTGAGTTGGAAGGAATCGAAAATTCTAAGTTAATTATTCAAATTTGACCATCAAGCTTCATAAACTGCTCAAACTGCAGTGGCATGAGTGAGTTTATCAGCTTTTATTATTCCTATCTAGATTGCAGCTCTGGAGGGGAACCTGGGCGAGAGCGGTCAGAAATATTCCTCAGAGATGGAGAGGCTGCAGACCAGCATCAGTCATCTGGAGGATGACCTTTCCCAGCTCAGGCTGGACATGCAGCGAACTAAGACCGACTACGAGCAGCTGCTGCGCATCAAGCAGAACCTGGAAATGGAGATCGCCACCTACAGGCGCCTGCTGGAAGGAGAGGAATCGTGAGCTTTGATATTTCAACAAAACGAATCTGAATCAACAATCTAAACTTTAGAAATGTTTCAGATCACTTTGGATTGACACAATCACACATTCGCTTTCATTGGCATTAAACGAACATATTAACCAACAGGATTTAGGACATACTGGCTGAAGGAGAACAGCCAAACTCCATACTAAACGGCTGGGGCCTAAAGGCAAACACCAGTTTATATAGATAGGAAATGAAAAATTATTTGATTTTTTTTTTTACCTGGTGATACCACACATACAATGCATTCTGTACAAGCACATAGTTAGAATAACTTCAAAATAAAAAGGAAAAAAGAAAACTTTCCTATTAAAAGTTATTTATTTACCAAAGATTTCGATTACAAACACCTGGGTGAATAATGTGAATAATACCATTAAATAAACCTGAAATGACCTATAAAGCCCAAGTTAAACAAATAACATATCTTATTAGGTAAACTAGTGTAAGCCAATAATGAAAACAAATACAGTACATTAATTTAAAAGAAAAATTTGTTGTTGCAAATTTTACAAGCATGCGCTGGCGTCAAATGGATCAACATTAAATCTCATGTTTTCTCTCCTTCAATTTCAGAATGAAAGAAGTTCCTCCTCATCCAAAAAGTGAGTCTTACACTTGGAGAACACTAGTTAAATGTGAACTGTGCATTACAAAATATTAATTTATTCATCTTATTTGTTACATCATGTGGGCGTTCTGGGAAAAGGCTGACTCAGCTAAATATGAAGTTTTCATTACATTACATTTTTTTTTTTCTTGTTTATTCCATTCGTTGAAAAATAATCAAAGCAAAAACAATTCAATAAACATACAGCACAGCAAAAACTGTATGTCAAGGAGCAGAAACAAGTATAAGTTTATAATATCAGCCCTCGATCTGAACTGAAGAAATGACTTTGACACATTTTCAGTTTTTTTTTCAATCTTGTCTTTAAAATATTCGACAAATATGATTAGACAATCACGTTGGATAACCGACAAAGAGTTTTTTGTATCTTTCATTTTGAGTGAATCTGTTTCTATCATGTACTGTACATGCGGTGTATATTCCTTGTATCATCTCCTCACATCTAAAGTACTGATGGCTCTTCTCTCCACAGAGGAACCTGATGTCCGCACCAGGAAGATTGTGAAGGTGGTGACGCAGACGATGGTCAATGGCAAGGTGATAGATGAATCCAGTGAGGTGGAGCAGATCGAGGAGTTAAAGAAATAGGTTGAAATCAAGTCAGAATGAGGAAAATGATTGTGAAATAGATGATAATAAGGAAAGATTAAAGGAAGAACAATGAAGGCGTACACAAATGTTTCTCACATGTATCGTGCGGCTGGAGTGTTAGCGTTTGACAGAGAGAGAGAGAGAGAGAGAGAGAGAAAACGAGAGATTAAAAACTGTATTGGGGAGCTTTGACAGCAATACTTGATGTTTATGTGTTTTCAGAAATCTGATAACATTGAGTTTTCGGAGAAGCTTTAATTCTACTGTTTCAAGCCCAATGATGAACCAAACAGTCCTCAGCAGTACATGTATTTATCCGTTTGGATTATAGATAGATATAGACGAGCCATTGACTAACACATTTAACCCTTTGAATAGTTTGTAATTAAACTTGTTACTTATTTTAGTAGAAAACTGAATGTTTGCGTGATTTCTGTTTTATGCATATCAGTGTAATTGTGTCGTTTCCATCGTGTGAACTTATACTTCCATATTTGTTCTGTTTAATAGACTTGGGGTATTAAAATATAAAGTCTTCTCTATCGTCAGTCATTCTTGTCATTTTTTTTTTTTTTTTTTTTTTTTTAGTCATGGTTTGTGGGTTTTAAAGCTTCTCTGTATTTTTGGATATTGTTGGATGGATTTGCTGGTCATGTTTTAATTTTCCTTCAGTTACAACACTGAGAGGCAACAGTCACATTATTGACGCAGATAAGATACGATTGGAGAGGATACTCTATGATTTACAGCTGATATATAAAAAAATACAAAATGTGCAAGGTAGTGTATACCCTGCTGGACAAGGAGAACATGCAAACTCTGAACAGTAAGACTCTAACAATGACAACACTTTGTAAGAGTGTTTACAGAGTGAGTTTAAAGCACTAATCTTATTGGCGTTAATCTTGTATACAAACAGACTAACTCGATTTTATCCTGTCCCGCCAACTCGTGTCATCACATACTGTACAGGAATTACCCATAATCCCCCTTTCACACTCTGTCCAAGTCTTAATCGAGACTGAGGTTTAAGGAACCTTTACGGTAACACACAGCAGAGAGTCTTTAGTCAGTTTATTTTAAAACAAACCTGGATGAGAACATGACACACTTAGCTCTAGTGCAGTGCAGCCTTATGCTACGTTCACACCGAATGCGTCTTTTGCGGCACCGGACTCATCTCCGGCACGAAACGTACCGTCGTGTCCGCAGGATCAAAAAATGTCCCCAATTCGTTTCACACAGGAAAGATTTTGCATCTAGGACCTATCTATCCATTGACTTTGTATGTAATCTAGGCGTACGGACATTTTGTAACGCATCCGGTGTGAACGCAGCATTAGACAGTACAGATCTTCTTTTCTACAGCTACTTCTACTGGTTTTTCTTCTAATGTGGTCCCAGATTTTAGGGGATACAGTACATTCTTTGATGGATAAGCTTTGTACCTCATCTTGAAAAATAATTTTCCTGTCGATAAAAGTCATTTCGTCCACTGCTCAGTTCATTACTAAAGTTGAGGTTTGGAGCATTGATCGTCCTAACCATTAGTCTTCATGTCCTGATCTGCCCAAGGAGTTCTCTCTATACAGTATCTCAGACTTAGATACATTTCTCAAATTGAGGCATCATCTCTTTCCTAACCTGGCTTTTCCTTTTAGTGGGACTCGGTAAGTAGAACTCTGTAAACTCAGTCAATGTACCAGGAGCTATTTTGCCCTTTGTGGGGTCACCTAACACAAACTGGTTCTAAGTGAAGGTTTAGACCAGAGGCGTCAAACTGATTTTCACTCAGGGGCCAAATATGGACCAGTTTGATCTCAAGTGCAGCTGCAGATTTTAGGTGAAAAAACCCCCAATAAATTCAACATTATTAAGCCCTACTTTGGACTTCTGAATGTAAACAATATATACATTCAAGTAATATATGACAGATATCAGTCCCTGCTAGAACTTCACTTCTGAATATTTTGATTTTGAAAGAAATTTTTGGTAAATTTTTTGGGATTCAGTTCTTTGCATCAATTTGCATTGATTAAAAGTGACTGCAGTGTTGATAAAAGCACAGTAAAATGGCAAACCCATGTAAAAATTGGGGAGTTTGTATAATTTGTACATTTGTGAATCATTTGGTAATTTACACATGGATTCATCTTTTCTTTGTCATTTTTACTTTCTCCTGCGGGCTGACTTTGATGCTTTGAAGGACCGAATTTGGCCCCCGGGCCATGAGTTTGACACATGTGGTTTAGACAACGAAGGGTTTATATGACTCCGAAAGTGGAAGACACAACTTCTAACTTGTGTACTAAGTTATACAAATGTATTAGTAAGAACAGAAGTACTGCAAAAGCCACTGGGATTGGATGCTTTAAAGGCAACAAACAATATCAAATGTAACATTTGTGGTTTACATCTACACAAAGTGTGAAACATTTTGTGTAAAAACAAACCTGACAAGTATGCCACAGAAGTCAGTGCAGTATAAAATATATAATCTGTTCTGTAACTAGCATCTTTAAAATTACATTTTCAGCAACCACTAAAAGTTGCAAAGGAAAAATTTATTTGTATTCATATTGGGTGTAAAAAAAAATGTAAGTGCCATGTTAGTCCATGTCAATGTTATTCACCATGGGAATCGGTGACATGGGCTAATGGCTCAGAAGACTTAATAATAAGTTATCTTGGTTTTTACAAGTAGTTTGCATGATATTTATTGTTCTGTCTATGCAATATAATGTGTTTTTCACTAATCTTTGAACTTTAGACTCTCCAGGAGCATTTGTAGGCAATGGAAGCATCAGAATCTCCACTCACAGTCATTGCATGTATGTGATTTTGTTAAAAGGCTGCATATTCTGCTTTGTTTATTTTCTGATTCGTGATCTAGCAAAGCACAAAAGTGTCAGGCTTGTTGTGTAACATTCGTCACAATAATCGCTAGTGTCCTTGCATGCTCCTTTTTTTAGTTTCCTGTTTATATATGTGATGTCACTTAACAAAGTCGAAACCAGTCAACCTGTCCAATCCAAAAGAGGCTTCACGAAATGACCTGGCAGCACCCTTTGTGAACTAATAGCTAAGTTACCATAACAGGACTAAGATCTCCAAACATCACACCACCAGTAAGCCAATTACTGCCACGGGCGTGTTATGTGGAGTTTAGCTGCATTTCTCAGGCTCAGGGAGGATTAAACATTTCCACGACCGAAGTACAACATGTTTCCGAGTATCTGAGGTGAAGCAGCTCAATATTTCCTAGCTTACATTCAATACCTTTTTATGAACAAATCATTTTGTTATATTCAATTGTTGATACTGGGAAAATCTAACTCAGAGGTGCCCAAATTATATTCGCTGCAGGGCCAAAAATTAATTGCGATGGCCTAAACTAAATGTACAGTGTATGAAATGACATATGTCAATAACATCACTGTGCAAAATAAACACTTAAAGTAGCTTTGAAATGGAAGAACACTTTTCTTTATTGTGTTTAATGGCATAAAATTATGAAACATCTAAATGTCTAATACATTTAGTGCAATATATGTTCAATAAAAGGGGAGACAACATACCCCATCTATACGATCAAAACACTATATTTTCCACTGCCTTGAGAAATCCTTTAAAACTCAAGACAAATAATATAATTGGACATCAGCTTTATATTTTTTTTCTTATAAATCACTGTACTGTATTACCTTCATTTTGGTTGAAATAGAGATTATATAGAGTAAAGTACTATCAGGCAGAACATGCTCCAATTTTTAATTTTTTTTAAAACTAAAAATAACATTTTCAAATATCAGCAGTGGGCCAACTTTGGACAGCCCTAACACAAAGAACCACTTTTCTTGCAGTTGAGTTTACAAAAATATTTTTATTTTCACATTCACCCGAGACCCAGGCAACAGTTTCACTGCCAGACCGTACTGTAGTTAATGAGTGAAACAGGAAAACATCGGATAAAAACCTAGTGCCTTTTGTTTGAATTTATCAACTGTGATCCTCATCATTTATCAGGTCTTTTATCTTTTTTTCTTCTTCTTGTTGTCATCATCCTCTCACGCTGCAGCGCCCTGCCGCACACTCCAGCTTTCCTTCCTTAGGGTTTCCCTCTGTTTCTGTTTAGCAGGCTCCAGACTGCAGGACAGGCTGGAACTGTCCCCCCATGCAGATCTCCTCCTGCTTTTGACGGACAATGCGCTGGATGGCAGGAGGAAGGCCTCGGGGGTTTCTGGAGAAGATGATGGCGTAGCCGTCCTCGCAGCTGCCGTCGTCTTTCAGGGTGCGGCAGGCGTAGGTGATGGCATAGTTGTCGTAATCGGTGTCGATCACCCAGTAGTTGTCCCCTATAGAAAGACAGATGGTGAGCGTGTGATGGGAAATAGCGGAAGGAGAAGGATACAGGTGTATACATGGAGAGGGCTTACCTCCACTGGACAGGTAGCTGGCAAGTCCCTGGTAGTTCATGAACATCTTGCCGGGTGTAGTAGGGTCAGGGACTGAGTACTGAGCGGCCATGTCAGCACATACAACCCAGAAACTGCGAAATGCAACATTCAGGAACAGATAAATGTGGGAAAATCCACCTTAATTTATATTTTACTTAATCACTAATATTCCAGGAAAATCAATCCTGTAGAATAAAATGTAATCCATATCTCTATCCTAGAGTTGTTTCTATAATGTTCACAGATGGTATGTGTTGATTTGACATATTTTGTCTGCTGAAAATGACAAAATAGAGGCAAATGGGAGTCCAAAGTGAACCTACCCAAACAGGGTGACACGTCCCTTGGAGGAGGCAGTCATGGAGCCATCGTCATCAATGGTGTACTCAGCAGAGATGTTGTCCTGCAGAAAAAGGCCCTCGGGGTCTTTCTTCTGCAGAGCGTACCACTTTCCAGCATACTGCAATCAAAACAAAAAACCCAAATATGATGAACAAAAACTTGTTAAAAGACTTCCATATTTTTAGTACGCCCATATCTTCACTCACCCTTTTTGGGTCGAAGTCCTCCTTGACTGTGAAGCTGTCAACAACACAGGTGGCTGACAGACAGCGCTCTACGCAGGTGACAAAGACCAGCAGCAGGGCCAGCTTAGAGGGTCCCATTCTGCTTTCAAGAAAAATCCATTTGTATAAAGCAAAGTCAAGAGGAACTAAACATATACTATAGAATTACTCCAGATAGAATGTGTAAGCCATTACTTTTCAATGCTTTGCCAACCATACTATCCCCTGTGTTACTTTTGGTGCACAAAAATTAGAAAAATCAAATCATCAAAAGAAATAACCTGGCCATTGTCAATGCTTGAACTGTGAAATACCAAATATCAAAGTACAGTGTAGTTAAATAACTATTTAAAATGAAAATTGTCCGTTTAAAACTGTAACAGCCTCTAAATTAGAACAATACACATTTACCTTACTGTAAATAACATCACTATCTCATTTCAACAGCTGACAGAACATGAAGTGTGTTCTTTTAAATCTTTTGACATCAAAACAACGTTCAGGTAAATACAGTGTTGGAAACGTACCTGTTTGTGGTTGAAGTAGTGAGGGTGTTTCAATCAGGAGTTGTTTGCCAGTGTGTCAAAGAGGGCCTTTATATACCTGCCCCACAGACAAGCTTATGGCTGCTTTTCATTGCGTAGCTCGGGACTAAATAAGGTGCTTAGATTTAGAGGTAATCCTGTGGGTTGGAATCCTTACCGTAATCTGGCTTTTACATTCAAACCTGTCCAAGACTTACTATAAAAACAATTAGGCCTTTATGTAACTGACTGGATATGTGATCAAACCAAACAAGCACATGTACACAGGAGCTTACCAATGAACTCAGTGTACACGTTGGAGTGAAACAACTGCCATTCTATTTACAGCTATAATGAAATATTTACATAAACAACCATTTAGTGATTTTTTATTTTTTTCTGTACATCATGAGAATCACCATTAACATAGATTTGAAATAAAACAGTCAAAATGGTCTTTAATGTCAACATTCTTACTTAAATTGTGTGTATTTATCACTACATCCTGTGAATAGGGTAGTACTGATACCTCATTTTTATGTATTATTTACATATATATATACAGTTTGTATGTATGTATGTAAATATGTCACATCATGTCACCATGTACAGCATGTCACGTTCCGTGACGTGCATTTGCAGGAAAAATGTTTCCATAGCGCTTTTGCAACACATTTCATTATCGAAACGTCTGAAATTCCTCCTTGAAAAGCGTAAAAACTTTAGCGATATTGAAGTTGTTTTCGATATTCAGGCGTTTCCATTACCGGTTTTTATTGCGCCATTTAGATTTTGCGCATTTCCAAAGGTGATGAAAACACAGCTAGAGTGTTTGTGTTGTGAGTGATGAGCTGCCTCATGTTTTGCACTCAGGTGTGGCTCGTTCTCAATCAAGCCTCCCTCGCTTTTTAGCTGAGACAAAATGATGGCTGGTTCATTGTCCATGTTTCCCTTGTCGTGCGCTGCTGTGGTTTGTCTCCTGCGCCCTGTTTTCCTTGTACCTTTTTGGATTTTGATTTCACAATAAACATGGACTGGATCTATGAACGCTTCGCCTTGCCTGCTGCCTCAGTCTCTCTCTGCGCTTGGGTCCTCCACCACCACATCAAGGCGCGACGTATAGTGAGTCGAAATGGTCGTACCTGGAGTAAGTTTGTACATAGTTAACGTCAGTGACGTGCCGTCAGGGTAGGCAAGGTAGGCAGTGCCTACCCAAGGGTGAATTGATATGTTGATTATTTGTTTTAATTATAATATAATTATAAATTATTTATTTTTGGTTGGAAATTGCTTTAAATAAAATAAAATGGATTTGAATTGAATTAACACTTGCCAGCTGACACATATGAAATTGTCATTGGCGGTCTCGATTTGCAACGTGCCTACCCAACCCTAGTGGTCACGGCACGTCACTGGTTAACATCAAATAAAAGCATGTTTACTTTTTATAACTGAAATTATTTTTACTGTGTCCTTATTGTGACCCCATTATCATCAATCCTATTGTCAATATATGTACAGACAGCCCGCAAAAGCCTATAAGCAGAGCATGTTTGCCTGATTTATGGGTTTGTAATGTAAGCCATATCGTCCCCCTGTTAAAATAATCACAGCCCAATGCTTCATGATTGGCTGTGAGAGGCAGAGGAGACTCTGAGGGTTATCACTAAAGCCTGATTTAAGGTTCTGCGTAAAATCCCCCGCCGTAAACGCATGAAGGCGTAGACCCCCCCCCCCCCCCGCAACCTCACATGCGCCTCCCAAAAATCCTGACGTAGTCAGCTAGGGCTGTGATTGGTCGTCTCCCAACCTCAGCCCCGGTCACTGCCTTTTCCAGTCAAACCGCCATGTTTCAACTTATTGCCGAGCGATACGAGAGTTGTTTCTACAGTGGATTGAGTCAAAGAGAACCGAGACTGACTGAAAGTGCCAGAGTTTTATTTCCTTTCATGGCTACAGCACGCGAATCACCGCCATATGGAGTCAATCAGACAAAAGGTGTGTTTATACTGTTATCACTACTGTCTTATCTCTGTACCTACAGTGTGTGTTTCATTAACAGTAAACAATGACCAACATGCTGTGGAGGCTGCCAGACGAGCAGATTGTATTTACGTTACGTTTAAAGCAATCTTTACAGCGCTGTCCAGCTCCAACTCCCCTCTTCCTGGGCCGTGGACCTGGTTAATTCGCTGCTCCCTCTCCACTCTACGGCGGGGTCTGGGTCTCCTCACCCCCGGCGTGACTGTTGACCGGAGCAGTCGACAGTGCACTCGATACACTTTTATACTTTGAGTTTCCTATATCTATATTAAAAAAATAAAGTGCACTTTTTGAAACCATAATTTTAATGTTTGTGTCCAACACATGGTTAGGTACAGAAGGTAAGTAATAATCCAGAAATAAATTACATTTTAAGATGATTAAAGAAACAAATTTTTCTGTGACCGGTAGATAAACAAGGGCTTTTTAATGCTCATTTGTAACACACATCCATAACCCCCTAGTGGCAGGGTGGCCAATCGCATAGTGAGGCATTTCCTCTACACAGAAGTACATGGGCCAACCTCTGCATCGGCTTGGCATGCCCCATGCGTAGATCCTGACGCTGAACCTTAAATAAGGCTCTAGGCTGTATTCGAAATTGCACACTAACATACTAGTCATACTAAATCTGACATCTAAATTATGTAGTGCGTTCACATTAGATAGTATGGAAAGATTGAGTACGTGATAAATACCCGGATGTATACAACATCGGGACATTCTTGAAGTGGGCACACTAGTCATACTCAACCACCCCATGATGTATTGCGAGCGGAACATAAAATTGTCCCGGGACAGTCTTCAAGATGAAAATCAAACATCTCATTTTCAAAACAAAGGCATCTCTTGTCTTCCATTAGTTTTTAATGCTTTTGAAGTTAACCAGACGTTTTGTCTTTAGTACAATGACGGATCTCTGAAATGTTTCATCTATCTTAAAAAATGTTTTCAGAACTTTCAAAGGTGGAGATAATCAGCCTCAGTGTGCTTCCGGTTTTTGCCGCTGAAGTTTCAAAATGCATTTTGGGAAACTTGAAGGTATACGTCAGTGGGAATGGTCAGCGTCTTAGGCCTCCAAGCCATACTTACAGTAGACGGTAGATACTCATTGAGTTTGTAGTGCGAAACACAATGATTAGATTCAAGAGACAGGAGCTTCAAGTGAATATGTGTGTAAATAGGACAGACACCACCAGGCCCCTTTGACCAGTCCAGATGACAGAATGAATGTTTCCATGTAAATCCTGAGATAGTGCCCCAATGCATGACCTTTTATGACCTTTTATGATCTATTATCTGACATACTGCCAAATGTTTGTTTCAGTAAATTTCATTCTTTACCTGTAATTTACTGTACATCTCTGTCAATCCCAGCTTGGTACACAGTAGGTTTGCTCACTGTTGGATCTGACACAGCAGGTGTCGTTTTATTCTGAGCACAAAGAAGGAGGAATGGAGAACTAAGAATAGAAAGTGTCTGTCCTACACAATCAGATGAGTCACGGACGAAGGTCGAGGCTTAAAAAAAAAGGCATCGATGGGTGCTGCAAACATTACCAACAAATGTAAGTGCTACAAGATACTGTGTTCAAATGAACTCCACAAGCTTTAGAAGCTCATGAGTGCTCAGACTTCCTTAACACTTGATGGAATTGGTGTCATAACAATAGTTAGCATCAGTAGTGCCTTATATGCACACAATTTCACTTTTTTGGAATTGATATAGACAGATTTATCATCCCATTTTTACCTTTGTACTGCTTTTAAAAAAAGTATATTCCTGGCAGACGTGGGACCAGATCATTGTTTTGTAAGTCCAGAGTCAAGTCTTACCATTTCAGTTTCGAGTTCTTTCGAGTCCTTTTAGTATTAGTATTAATATTTACAGACTACGTATGTTTTGATCTTCTATATTTTTTATTTTATCAATTTTTACTTGGATCAAATAAAATCAAAGTTAGCCTTAGTGTTCGCTATATTAAGATTGTTTTCACTGCTTTACCTTCCTGTCAAACAGCACTTTTGGTCCGTAAACCTATGGTAAGTCGCTTGTTAAATTCACGCTCTACAGCACACCAGAGTCCTTTGCAAAAAACAGCAATTTTACCTTGCACCACACAGAAAATAATGCTCAACTGCTGCTTCAACAATGTTTCTTTGTGTTATTTAGTGTCTTCAGTGTTTGTTCAGCTTAGTTATGGATAAATAAAATTACGAAAACGGCCCAAACGAGGAAGAAATAAAACAGAGCAACTGCTATATGCTGCAAAGTAAAGCTGAACAATTAATTGCATTTGTGATATTATCGCAATATAAGATGCAGTTTTTATTTATTTATTTTTTTGTACTGCCCTGTTAAGTTCAGAGAGTGTTTAAGAAGTGCAGTTTCATGAAACGTGAAGTTAGATATGTTGAATAGGTAAAGCCACAGATTGGTTTGCTTTATTGTTGTAATCTGTGCTTTAAAATGTATGTGTTGTTTTTAAAGTTGAAATAAATCTAAAATTGTTTATTATGAAACAGATTGATTTATTGTTTGTGTTCATTGAAAAATCCATGACAAGAGGCCCTTGAAAATTGTTCAGCCCAAAGTAAAATGGCAGTTTTTGTAAATGGAATCTGGCGTGCGATATTTTTCCCTGGCCAAAAAAAATTCATCTGACAGCAAGTATAAATGGTATATACATTCTTAATATTGATTACCTACAAAGCTGACTTTGATTTGAAACGTTTAGTTATATTTTTAGCTTTCATTTAGAACTTACCGTTCATTGTGCAGCTTTAAATGATGAACAAAGTTAGAAGTTGTTGCTTCTTCATCTGTGATCCTTGAAGTGCATGTTAAGCAAACTGCAACTTCTTTTTTTATTGATTACTTCATTATTTTTGTACCCAAACAAAATGATTCGAGGTATCATTTTGCCGCCGACGCTTTGATTGACGGTTCTTCTTTGTGCTGTTGTCCTGCAATTTGATTGGTTGAATGCTGTCTTAAAAACCATGTCCGCCTTATTTGATTGGATATTGTGCTGACGGCATCATCCCCCCCCCCACCCAGCACATACATACCCACTCCTTATACAAAGACTCGCAAGTCACTGATGTTAAAGTCCAAGTCGAGTCACAAGTCCCTTCATATTTTGTCGAGTCTAAAGTCATTGAATTCATGAATCGAGTCTGACTCCAGTCCAAGTCATGTGACTCGAGTCCACATCTCTGATTCCCGGATGTCAACTGTTGTAATTTCTCATGTCATGGATTTTTTTTCGATTTAGTTTATGATTCCTGACGTAAGAGAAAAGTTCAGCCACCATCTTGGCTCCTAATGTTTCCTTCAACAAACAGATTATAAAATACATGGGGGTCATTACACGTCATTGGTAAATAACAGTAAAAGTAATTTTAGTCGAGTTTGGTATAATTTATTCTTAAGTGGAACATAATGTGTGCTAATGCTATATTAACCATAAGATGCAATAGAACTTGCTTGTTCGTGTGGATCTTGTTGGGTTTTCTCTTTCTTATTATGAATTTTATATTTTCATAATTGCATTGAGATGACTTTGTTGTAAATTGCGCTACACAAATAAAGTTGAATTGAACTTACCATTGAACAAGTAAGACATGTGTTTGGTGCCACCTTGTGGCCAATGATATATTATAAAACCACAGTCTGTGAGGATAAGTGAGTGTATGGGGAATGGCAATTTTAGGCTCTGTCACAGTTTTTTTTTTTTTTTTTTTTTCTCTCCTGAAATCTACTTTTGATTTAATCCTGTTAACACACAAACAGATAACGCTAATAAATGTCTGTCTGTCTGACTGACTTGTAATGTGCATTGTTTAACTTCGTATTTAACTATGATGTACATTGTCTCTCGATAATTCAATTTTGGTTTTGAATTAGGAAAATAGGACATTTAAAATTGCCATAACCCCAACTATTAAATCTATTAAATACTTGTAGAATCACAATATACATATATTGACTTGGCACAAAAGCATATCGTCCCAGGTCTATTGTAAATGTCAATCCATAAAGTCGTTGGTTTTGTATTTCTTTACATGGTATGACTGAAAAAAAATTCTCCATTAGGCCTGAGTCACACATTTTTGACATGGAGATCTTTTCTAAAAAATACATATTTTTAGACAAAAACCTCAACCAGGCTACAGGCTGTATTTCATTCTGAAACACTGATATCCCAAAAAAAAAAAATGTGTTTCAATCTTTTCATGAACTTTTCAATGTAATATTTTATACTGAGAGGAACAGAAATATCACTTGGTGCAGTTTGCTTCATCAGAAAGTAAAACCAAGGCCTGATTGAGATCAGTCATGGGTTTACAGAGCTAAACAGAAACCCACACCTGCACCCCCCCACCACCACCCACCACCCAGACTCTATCACTGACTCACACACTAATCTATTATAGAGGAAGCAGATTATCTATCTGACCTTTTGTTTAAGGTGTTTATAGAGTCCTGATATAGACAGGTTCCCTTTTCTCTTCATGAAAGGATTAATGTTCCTAAAGAAGCCGAGCAACCTAAGGGTGTAACCTGCAGGTGAACTGTATCAGAGATTGTATATAAAGAAAACAAGATCACAGTTTTAATGCATAAGCTTTATTTATTTAAAATCATGTGCAAGTAATTTAATGATTTTGAAAACATATTTTGTTACTTAGTGAAAAAACAATAAATGCTACAATAACCTCATGTAAAGGATTTTTATCAATATTTGCGAGTTGTGAAATAGCCCCAAAGTTGGGGTTCAAAATAAAAATGAAGAAGTTGCATAAAGAAAAAAATGCTTTATACCCCAAGAAAGAGTCATCTTTACACTATAAATTAAAATAAAGATGAGATTTATTTTCCTACATTTCCACATGCAGTTATGGGCCAATGAAAAGACTTTCACCCAAGAAACAATGCATATACTGTATCTGACAAATCATTAGTGATTTGGACAGTCTATGTACATGGCTGAAAGCTGATCAAATTACAGGGAGTTGAGGCACATGCAAAGTTATTTATTGAACACTTTTTTCAAATTTTGAGGGAGGGGCATGTCCACCAAATAGGATATATAGCAGATCTTTCTGTTTATTCTGAGACAGTTGAATTACAATACCAAATTTGAGTTTCCTATGTGTAGTTCCGGAGATATCGGAAGATGAAAATGAAAGAAAAATAAAGATGACACAGCAAAATCAACACCCCCCCTCACTGAATTCTCTTTAGATTTCAAAAATAGAAAAAGAAAATAAAGCTACATAAAATCAATCTAGTTTCCCCTTATTTGTTTAGATATTTAATGCTTCACACTCCTTTCACCCCAACATTTCCTTGTCATTTACAGATTCAAGTTAAATTACCTTGTTTTTGTAATGTTTTCTCTTCATGAAAACTTTCCATAAATGCCACAACATGCCACTTCTCTAACTTTTAATATCCTAATACAGTCTAAGATACAAAATAATTCATATAAATTGCAAATATTTGCTCCGACAAAGAAATGGGCATCAAATGGTCTCATTTTTTTTTCAAGATATGTCAATACACTTTGGAGGCTGTCCCACATATCATCACCTGTGTGGTCAGCTGATGAGTTTACCAGAGGCAGATCCCTGCTAACCTTCAGCACTATCTGCTGATCACAGAGGGATTGTTAGGATTCAGCCTTCTGCTTTCCCTCAAGGCTCCTGTCGCTCACTCCACTCATCCCACTAACAAAGAGGGATTATATTTTATTAAAACCTGCACCTAAATGTGTCTGTCCTCACCTGTTCTTTCTTCAGGGAAGTGAAGTAAACATTGTAAATGTGCACATTTTTAACATTTTGCTTCTGATTGGAGGAATTGGGGGCAGCTGCTTTTGGAGGAGCAGTGGACCAAGTGGAGCTGAGAAAGGAGAAGAAAAGGAGACTTGGGAGTCGAGGGTGAAACAAAGGAAAAGAAGAGATCATGGGTGTGAAGATGGAAGACGTGGAGAAATTCCTAGATGGAAATGCTGAGTTTGCTAAACACTACTTTGCCAAGAAGATGACCACCACCTCCATATCAAAGATATCAGGACTTCCAGAGAAACAGATCGACTTCAGCCAGTTACAGGAGCTCACTCAGGTCAGCCATTATTTCTTTTCTTTATTCAAACCAAAATTCATCATTTCCAAACGTCATGGCTATAGCACACAAAAAATCCTTTTCATTGTATTTCAGATAGAAGAAAGCCAAATCATGTATGACTTGATCAAAGACATGCAGGAGAATGTCAACATGGAGAAGGTGCTCTTCAAGATCCTGAAGAGAATCAGCGCCCTGATCCACGCCGACCGCTGCAGCTTGTTCATGTATCGTCAGAGGAATGGGATCGGAGAGCTCGCCACACGCCTCTTCAACGTCAACACGTCATCACAGCTGGAAGACTGCATGGTTCCTCCAGACTCTGAGATAGTTTACCCTCTGGACATGGGAATAGTGGGCCATGTGGCCCAGACCAAGAAGACCGTCAATGTCAAGGATGTCACACAGGTAGGAGGGAGGAGAGATGGCCTCTCAGAAAAATCTACATGCCCATGCTATGGATCTAAATCTATATAAATGGAAGTAGAGATGGGGCGATAATATCGGCCGATATTTGCCATAAAATGTAATATTGGTTGACGTCGGTATTGTTTTTTTCCATAGATATGGAAAACCAATATGTGCTTTTGTTTGGGACAACATGTTACAAATGAATATAGCACTTTACTTTAAACTTTATGTTTATTGTGGGATACATGGGGAATCACATTAAAAGCAGGATGAACCTGTTATTTTCATGGAGAAATATATCTACATTTCAGTTAATATCGAACAAAATATATCTACATTTCAAAAAGTTAATATCGAACGTCCCTAAATGGAAGACTTCCGTGTAAGGTAGTCATGTTTTGTATAACCTCTAGATGGCAGCAGAGATGGGTTTAATTCTAAAAATATTGGTACAATTAATGGTTTAAATGATTGACAATAATTACACACGATACATAGAACTAAATACGCCTTTTTAGGAGTAAAATATGTCTACAGTTTATCACTGTATTGCAAATTGAACAGGTTACATTGAGATTGACAGGATATACTCACATATTGTGATCATACTGTATGATTTGGTCACAGATTGCCAAACCTGATCAAGTGAGGGTGCAAATCCTCTTGTGAGCCATAATCCATTTATTTTCAGATCCTGTCAGCCCTCTACTCTGTCTTTGGATTAGACATCCCCAGCATTTTATCAGCAGTCAGCAGGAATCTAACACTGGCTTCACCTCGAAACAATGGCACCACAAAACACCCATGATTATCATAACATCAAAACTTCCATATTAATATTATCCCATCTTGATTATCAAACACGTTACTGCAGTGCTTACATTGTTGTAAAATTAATGAAGGGCCATTAGGCACCCACAATAAAAGGAATGTAATACCCTTTATTAGATAAATATGAAAGCAAAGAAAACATCACATTTTAAGGATTTTTTTTTTTTTTTCTCTTTCTGTTTTGTAGAACCAGTATTTTAGTTCATTTGTGGATGAATTGACTGAATACCAGACCAGGAATGTTCTTGCTTCACCGATCCTGAACGGGAAAGACATGGTGGCAGTGATTATGGCTCTAAACAAGACCACGGGCCCACATTTCACTGCCGAGGATGAAGATGTAAGTATAACATATCTAAAAAACAGGAAACAGAATAAACAATCATTGGAGGAAAACAAGTGACTGTATGAAAAACATACCTCAGAAAGAGATTATGCTCTTTCCCTCTGTTGATGCTCTCAGCTTTTTCTGAAGTATCTGAAGATTGCATCTTTGAACTTAAAGATCTTCCACCTGAGTTACCTTCACAACTGTGAGACCCGTAAAGGCCAGGTGCGTAACTCGAGCTGCTCTGCCAGCCGAACCTTTGTCCTTTGTTTAGTTAATGTGAACAGACTGTGAGGGAAACAAATACCTATGCAATGTTTAAACTGTGTCTATGTGTTTGTTTTGCAGCTGCTTCTGTGGTCAGCCAACAAAGTGTTTGAGGAGCTTACAGATATCGAGCGACAGTTTCACAAAGCCTTGTACACAGTGAGAGCCTATCTCAACTGTGATCGCTACTCTGTGGGTCTGCTAGACATGACAAAGGAGAAGGTACGGTGACGTATTTTAGGCCTCTGTAGAGTGCACAATGATGGTAGCATTATTCTGTGTGTGTGCCCATGCAGGAGTTCTTTGACATCTGGCCGGTGCTGATGGGAGAACAGGCTCCATACTCTGGTCCCGTGACTCCAGATGGAAGGGTACGGTTTAAAATTGACCAATGATTCTCTTTTTTTTGTCTTCTTGTTCCTTTTGACCTTTTCTGATCTCCATGCTTCATTTTTCTTGTAGGAGGTTAATTTCTACAAAGTGATTGACTATATTTTACATGGAAAAGAAGACATTAAAGTAATACCGTAAGTCAACTTCTTTTATCCTTTCAAAACATGTCAAAGCATTGGTTTGTATTTATGTATTCAACACTATACAATTCAAGTCAAAAATCATCTGGATTAACCTTTAAAATAACTTTTTTTTTTAATTAGATGGTAAAACAGACATGTGGCCCCCAGGACAAATTCATCAAAAATTGTAATTCATGAAATTGGAAGTAATATGAAGCCAAACATAATTCACAAAATAATTCTAAAAACACACAAATCAACCATCTAAACTCACAAAACAACAACACATACAAAATTAGAGCACTCGGAGAGCGCAGAGCTCCGCCAAGTACAGCACGAGTACCGGGCGGGACATACACACTTCCCTACCACTACTACATTACCCATAAGCCACCGTGCATTACCACATGCCACTGCGCTGTAAAGTAGCAGGCTCAGACACAGCTCTTATTTTCCTATTTGTTGGAATTTTCTCATTTTTGATAATCCAGAACATCACCATAATCACCTGTTCCTTGTCCCATTATCAACATTTCCTGAAAATTTCATCCAAATCCGTTCATAACCTTTCAAGTTATCTTGCTAACACAGGGTAAAACATAACCTTCCGCTCTGCGTTTCGCGCTTGGCGGATGTAATGACACAAAAGAAACACATAACGCTAACAATTACACAAAATGACAGAAAAAAAAAATACCCGAAACAACAAAAATACTGAGAAAATCCAAAAAGGCACAGACTGACAATCGACAAAATGCAAACATAACACACAAGAAATAACAAAAAACACACATGAATCATAATATACACAAAATGCCAGCAAAAAATTCCCAAAATGACAGATAAATACAGGAAATGACTTCAAAAACTCACAAACTGACTAAAAACTCAGAAAAAACTACACAAAAAGACAACAAACAATGACAAAAAAAATAGTTATTTCCTGTGCTAATACTCAGATTGGTCGTTATTCTTAATTCTGGCATGAATGTTTATTGTGTGTCTCAGAAACCCACCTGCAGATCATTGGGCTCTAAGCAGTGGCCTTCCCACTTACGTTGCAGAGAGCGGATTTGTGAGTTTCTCTTTTATATACAGTAACAAATCCTGAACCCACTACCATAAATAGTGTGTTCATTCTCTGCTCCTCAGATCTGTAACATAATGAACGCAGCTGCTGATGAGACATTCAAGTTTCAGGTAAAAGCCTTCATAAGATATCGCTTGATTAGAAAGAAATGACACTTCCCATAACCAGACACCCAAGGAATTGCAGTCAGTGTGCTTCGTTTTTGTTTTGTGTGCTTATTGCAGACGGAGTCTCTGGACAGCAGTGGATGGACCATAAAAAATGTTCTCTCACTGCCAATAGTCAACAAGAAAGAGGAAATTGTTGGTGTGGCCACTTTTTATAACAGAAAAGATGGGAAGCCCTTTGATGAACAGGATGAACAGCTTATGGAGGCAAGGTTCACCTACACATGTCTGCACACATTCAAAGATTATGTGTGTATGTGGTGCTTGTACTCATTTTGTCAGAAATTTACCATGATGGAAGAATCGAGAATTTATATTATCAATAGGTGTGCTAATACATGGAGTTTATTGTTGATGTGAAGTGATTTTCTTTTGTTCTTCTTGTTGTTCTTGTTTCTTAGGCTATGACCCAGTTCCTGGGATGGTCGGTTTTAAACCCAGACACTTATGACAAGATGAACAAACTTGAGAACAGGAAAGACATTGCCCAGGACATGGTGCTCTACCATGTCAAATGTCGGGATGACGAGATTCAGAATATTCTGGTTAGTAACAGGTCATCAAACATATAAACAGTGTTTTTCAGGCAAGGCAAGGCAAATTTATTTGTATAGTGCATTTACAAGGCAACTCAATGTGCTTTACATGATCAAAAAGTGCAACAGAAAACATTCAACCGCTTAAAATCAATGAGAACATTTAAAATCATCAGTAAAATCATTAAAAATCATCAACAAACTCATTACATCAACAACACCATGACCAAAAATTTCCCTCTCAATCATACGCAGTAGAGAAAAATAATACAAATGTTCACATTAGATGATGACTTCAGCTCTGTGGCAGTTTGTTCCACTTCTTTGCAGCATAACAACTAAACACAGCATCACCATGTTTACTGTGAACTCTGGGCTCCACTATCTGACCTGTGTCCATAGATCTGAGAAACCTGCTGGGTTCATACCTGACTAACATGTCACTGATGTATTCTGGACCAAACCCATTCACAGATTTATACACCAGCAGCAGAACTTTAAAGTCTATTCTGAGGCTGACTGGGAGCCAGTGTAAAGACTTTAAAACTGGACTAATGTGTTCTGACCTTTTTGTTCTGGTTAAGACCTAAGCTGCAGCGTTCTGAACCAGCTGTAGCTGTTTGATGCTCTTTTGGGGGATTCCTGTTAGAAGACCATTACAATAGTCCAGTCTGCTGGAGATAAAAGCATAGACCAGTTTCTCCTGATCTTTGTGAGTCATTAAAACATTCACTCTGGAGATGTTCTTTAGGTGGTAGAAGCTGTTTTTGTGATAGATTTGATCTGATGCTGAATGTCAGATCTGAGTCAATCAGAACACGAAGGTTTTTGACTTGGTCTTTAGCTTTTAAAGATCAAGACTCAAGATACTTGCTGATAGCAGTCCTTTTTTCTTTGTTACCAAAGACAATCACCTCCATCTTGTCATGATTTAGTTGAAGGAAGTTTTCACTCATCCAGCAGTTTACTTGTTCTAAGCTGTCACACAACACCTCAATGGGACCATAGTCATCTGGGTTCAGTGATAGATATAGGTGTGTCATCTGCGTAGCTCTGATAATCAACATTACAGTTCTGTAAAATTTGTCCTAAAGGTAGCATATAAAGGCTAAACAGAAGGGGTCCAAGAACAGAGCCCTGAGGAACCCCACAGGACATTGGTAATCTGTCAAGTTTCCAATGCTTACAAAATAACTTTGCTCCTCCAAGTAGGACTTAAACCATTGCATTACTTTTCCATTTAGTCCAACCCATGTTTGCAATCTGTGCAACAAAATTGTATGATCTACAGGGTCAAATGCAGCACTTAGATCCAGTAGAATGAGAACAGATACTTTTCCTGAATCAGTGTTCAACCTTATGTCATTGTCACTTTTGATAAGAGCAGTTTCTGTGCTGTGATGAGAATGAATGCCTGACTGAAATGTATCAAATATTTTGTTGAATGTTAAGAACTGACTGACTGGTTGAAGACCACCTTCTCAATGATCTTGGCTATGAATTGAAGGTTGCTGATTGGTCTATAGTTAGCCAGTATAGAGGCATCCAGTGTTCTCTTTTGTAACAGAGGTTTCACTTAACACAAAAGAAAAAAAGGACAGACTCTGCAAGATATTTTTTTTTCCTTTTTATTTGCGTTTCCCTAGTTCTTGTGAATGTTCTGGAATTTTTTTTTTTCTCTCACACAGAACACCAGAGAGGTTTATGGCTGTGAACCCTCCCAATGTGAAGAGGAGGAGCTCCTTGGTATCTTGGTAACTATCTGTTGTATCTACTTGATCTCTTGGCTTTGAAAAACTTTAAAACATAAAAAAGTCTACCATGCCGTTCACAATGGAAAAATGTTCTTTTGTTTTACAGAAAAAAGACCTTCCACCTCTAATCAAGAAATTTGAGATCTATGAGTTCCACTTTTCGGATTTTAACTGCACGGAGATGGAGCTGGTGAGGTGTGGGATCCAGATGTACTACGAAGTGGGAGTGGTTAAGAAATTTCAGGTCCCACAAGAGGTAACATATACTCAAATACACACATGATGCAATTCCTTTGATTCAGCTTATACCTGCCTATAACATGAATGTGTGTTCAGGTGCTGGTTCGCTTCATGTACTCAGTCAGTAAAGGCTACAGGAGGATCACATACCACAACTGGCGTCATGGCTTCAACGTGGGACAGACAATGTTTACACTCCTAACGGTATTATTCCACTTATTTTTGTCTTTTCAGCAATAAAGTGTAAAAATATGTAACACTTTGGTGAAGGATTTTCAATGTGTGTCAAAATATTGATACGATATATCGCGATATTTCATCTTGCAGTACATTATCGATACACTGGCGCCGAATATTGATTTTTTTTCTTTTTTTTTAAAATTCTTTTTCCTTTTTAGACAAGTTAATAAGTACTAAGCACAAGTTAAATGTTCCCAGGTTTTCAAGTTTACAAAGAACAAATTGATCATAGTATTGGCACTGAAATGCATGTGCTGGTTTAAGTTGAACTTTACACATGGTGGTATGTATAAGTTAAAAATATGTGCCCAGGTTTTCATAGACCACGCAGTTGTTAATATTATAATGCACTGACTGAAATGTATATTTTTCATATACAGTGAAATTTTCCAGTTTTCATAAAATAAGTTCCGTCTGCTGGTTAAACACCACTGACATGTCCATGTTTACAGAAGAAGTTGATAATACTAGCACTGAAATGAGTATTTTCTGCATTCATTTTGTTTTTTAATGATTTAAAATGAATTTGCACAAACATAATTAACAATATTTTGGTGAAGCATTATTTTGCATCAGTCTTCCCTTAAATACTTAAACTTAACACAAGGACATGTGACTAGTTGTGGTCAGTGTGTGTTAAGAAGAGTCACTGTGCAGTATACACTGTGTTTTACTTGGCTGGCATACATGTGAAAGTGATTCAGTGCAGTGGATAAATTCTGAATTTCTTCAGTGACAGATATCGCAATGTATCGTGGATGAAATTTCCCGCGATATATCGATTATCACAAAAAAAAAAAGTTGATGTATGGTGATAATATCGTTATTGTGATCAAAAACATCGTGATGTATCGTATTGTGAGGTACCTGGCGACGCCCAGCCCTAATGTCCAATCTATGTTTTGTATGTCTCTGCGTGATCAGACAGGGATGTTGAAGCGTTACTACACAGACTTGGAGGTAATGGCCATGATAACTGCAGGTTTCCTCCATGATATCGACCACAGAGGGACGAACAACTTGTACCAGGTCAAGTAAGTACTGGGTGAAGCATGTGTAGCCCCATCAGAGAGTAAACTGTCTGACTATACATTTTTCCGAGTTTATCCAACTTTGAGTTTTCTTTGGTTGTGAATGTCTTTTGTAAATGTTATATTTTTGCCATTAACAAAACTGAATAACGGGTTGACCAATAATTAAGCTACATTTCAGCCCCATGTTGAGATAAAGAAACACAACTGTTTGATAGACATGGGGGGGGATTCATGGCTGAATAGAAATTAAGAGTGTTATGGAACCTAATGACTGCATTTTAACAGGTAGACACTTTTCAATCAAAATATATAAAATATATATTTATTTTTTTACTTATAAACACTGTTAACGATTGCTTTAGATCGGGGGGGTCAAACTCTAGGCACAAATCCAGCTTGCCGGAGCCTCCACTTTGTACCGCAGAAAGATTTTGTTTTTGTATTTTTGTCCAATACGTTTATAAAGATAACAACATAAACATTAATCGTTATGTAAATCACCATAAATGTTACATCTCAGTCCCTCCAAATTCCAAAAATGAATGACACTCGCCAAAATACACAGGAACTTTTTTTTCTCTGCTACATGATTTCTGACATTTTTAATCATGAATTACCAGAACTCTCTTTTTATTCTCCTGAATAATTCCTTAAATTACATTAAAAATGTTATGCTAGAGTTACTAATATTTGTGACATGTTTTACTACTAGGATATTCTAAACAAATCATAGACGTTTGTAAACACACACAAAAATAATCAAACTTGGGTACACCAAAATGTTTCAATTCCTCTTCTTTATCCCCACAAATCTGCATTTTTCTGGTCCGGCCCACTTCAGATTAAATCGGGTCGTATGTGTCCCCAAAAGTAAAGTGAGTTTGACACCCCTGTCGTTGACTGCTGATGTCTGAGGACTGCTATTGGTTCCTTTAGGTCTGGTAACCCGTTGGCTAAGTTACACGGCTCCTCCATTCTGGAACGGCATCATTTAGAGTTTGGGAAGTTCCTTCTGGCCGATGAGGTTAGAACAGCACACACACACATAGGAACTTATTAAATATTACTGAATATATTCTTTGAGTAAATTGTAGAAACCTCTCTTGTTTGTAATGTCATCTGCAGACATTGAATATCTACCAGAATCTAAACAGACGTCAGATGGACCATGTCATTCATCTCATGGACATCGCCATCATTGCCACGGACTTGGCTCTTTATTTCAAGTCAGCATATTCAGAATTTGCTTTTTTTTAACCTTATCATCCTATTCTGCTCTCCACTGCAATTGTTTTTTTTTTTGTTATTTTTAGAAAAAGAACCATGTTCCAAAAGATCGTGGACCTTTCTCACACTTACGAGGATGAAAAGAAATGGGTCGACTTCATGTCTCTGGAGACGACCAGAAAAGAAATTGTTATGTAAATACATTTAAAATGCTTTTTTTTTTTTTTTTTTTTTTTTTTTGCTTTTAGCTTTTTTTCTTATGATTTTCTGTGATACTCTAGTGCCTTTTTACCATTTCAGGGCAATGATGATGACTGCGTGTGACTTGTCAGCCATTACAAAACCTTGGGAAGTACAGAGTAAGGTGAGGAGTGACAGAAAGACATTAATGGATTTTTGTCTTTAATATATTAACGAATAATAGCACAGCACTATAATATCATTTAAAACAACACACATAACTCGTTATATGTTTTACTTATTTAATGAAGTGTATTTTTTTTTAAGTGTGAGCTGCTTTTTTTTAAAGTTAACTGTATATGTTGTTCAGGTTGCTTTGTCTGTAGCAGCAGAATTCTGGGAGCAGGGCGACTTGGAGAGGACTGTACTGGAGCAACAGCCAATTGTAAGTTTATATGGATACAGACGTGACTGCATTAAATCCATAGTGTATTTCATTTTCTTCTGACTGGCATTGCCTATTTTGTTAATTTTTTTAAAATTATTTGTAAATGTAACAGGGGAGTCCCGATCCGATATCAGCCTGAAAACAAATATTGAACATCGGATTCAAATTTCCGATTTTTTTTTTTTTTTTTCCCTCCCAATTCATTTTGAATTGATTTTATTCAATTGTAGAATACTGTAGATATTATGTTGAAGGTTAAAATGTATGTAACCAATTGGTTAAAAATAAATGGGTCAGTTTTTCTCTGTTTGAGTAATATCATTTGATCAAGGCTTTTTTAACATTCCACACTATAAAATAAGTAATTTTTATTATTTTTTTTATTAAAGAAAAAAAAGGTCAGGTCATGATTCATGCCGATATCGGTGTCGGCCGATACGCAAGGCTGCAATATCGATATCATATCGGAAATGAAAAAGTTGTATCGCGACATCCCTTAAATGTAATGCTAACAACAAAGTCTTCTGTAGCGTTGTTCAGGAACATTGAATGGTTGCTGCTCTACAATGTGTAGTCCAAATAAAAGCGACAGGCTTCTCTTTCCGAATATGATCAGGAAGTTGATTTGTGAAAGGTACATTTCATGATGTCTCTGAAGTGTAAATGTGTTGCTCCCAACAGCCTATGATGGACAGAAACAAAGCAGATGAGCTTCCAAAGCTTCAGTGTGGTTTCATTGACTTTGTCTGCACGTTTGTCTACAAGGTAATAGAAAATACAAGAATAATCGGTTATTAAAGGCAATTGTGTCCTTGGGTGTTGCTTCTATCACCCTCCATAAAGGTAAATGACTGTCAGCCATGTCTCTGTCAGACGACCCCCAGCTGTGGCTAGAGATGTAGCTTATCTCCACATACAGTATGTAACGGTAACACAAATGAATAACCGTTTATATCTACACTTGACGGAGATGTAAAAGGTTGAAATTGCTGCTCAAACGTTCGTTTTGATCTCGACTGTAAAAACCGGGTTTCTTGACATTGTCGAAAAAGTTTTGCGCATTGCATTGTGGGTAGTGGAGTGCCATAAACAGACACATAAGTGTTTTTACTTCCTTCTTACTGTGATTTCTTGTGTTTACCCCCCAAAAACTCTGCCGAAGTGACTTCCAAACACATTTCAGGTGTTTTTACGGATTGAAAGTAAAATAATTGCAAATCAATGGCAGATGTTTATTTTAGGGCTGTAATGGAAAGATCTGAATCTGGCCGAAATTGTGAATGTGTCGCAGAGTGAGGTGATATCACAGGGAAGAAACGAATGAAGTAATAACATTTATTTATGTGCATCCATTTACGGGATTCCAAATCTTACAAAACTTTTCCAAAAATGTTTGAAGTGGAGATTAAAAAACAACTTTCGATCAACAATTTAAACCTTTTACATATTTTTTTTTTGGAGGAAATAATCCTTGATTTATTGATCCTACCAAGTCCTACACTATGACTTCAAAAATGTCATCTCCAGCAACTTTAAGTTTTGAAGATGCAAAATATTATACAGTAATTTATAAATGTGTGGTTATTCACCTAAAATACAAACGTTTTTTTGTACCAATACTAAATTAAAGGCCAAACTTCCAAACACAAATGGTCTCAAGCCAAAAACTCTGCTTATTTCATCTTTGCTGATATTTTCAGGGGGAGTTTGTATGTTTAAATGTTGCCTTTCTTTTTTTTTCTCCCAGGAGTTTTCTCGCTTTCACCCACAAATCCAACCCATGCTGGATGGCATCTTAAATAACAGAAAGGAATGGAATGCTAAAAAAGAGGAGTATGAGGCCAAACTCAAAGCCTTAGAGGAGAAGAAAACAGCCAATCCAGCACCAGCAGCCAGTTCAGGTACAGTCTCTCTACAATGGTCACTATTTTGTGAATAAATATAAGGATGTTCTTCCATTACTTTTATCAACATCTTTTGGATTTGGTTTAAAATATTAAAATCTGGCACATGACCTAAACTCACCAACCTAAAGTTCTCTAATGTGCACTATATGTTCAGGTGGAGGCTCTAAGACCTGCTCGCTTTGTTGAAGGACTAAAAGAGCTGTAAATATGATTGGATGGGCATGAGGGAACTGACGAGTGAATGACATCACAATAACCAGCCAGTCTTCTAGCGTCAAGGCAGAGAAGGTGTGACGACGTCAGGTCAAAGTGATAATGGTGCCCTGGAACGGACTGGTTCTGATGAAGATCCTGACCCAGAACATCCAGATTATTGATTTGGAAATATCAAAAAGATGAGCTTTAAAAAAAATAAAAATAATAATAATAAAGAAAAATAAAGGTCATCTTAAGTTCATGATACCTTAAAGGTGCAGTCCGCAACTCCCAGATCCCTCTCTCCCCCTCCCTCCCCGCTGCTCTCTTGCCCTGCCTCCAAACATTCCAAAGTCCCTCCCTCAGAGGAGTTAACAACTAACGTCAATCCAACAGCAACATCACAGTAACATAACATGCACTGTAAAAAGCATATTACTGCAGCGCTTCTCTCTTTCTATGTGCACACACCTCAGCAGCAGCAGTAGCAGCAACACAGTGTCACTTACAGCAGCTCACATGGAGGCTGCTGCGCACACATGAACAACACATGCACCACAGAGTTCTCGTGAAACAATTACAAATCAGACATAATGTAAATCAAGCAGCAGTAATTACCTTTCAAGCAGAAAAGTCACTAATTCCATCTTCTACTCCTCCAGACCATACACTGTAAAAAAGATGGCGCTCTAGCTCCGGGAAAGGGGTGGGGCCTGTGAGCAACAGCTGTCAAACAGTCCATCAAACACAATCCTGGCTCTGATTGGTTCTTTTTACTTGGTCGCGGTGCATTCAGGCAATCTGCCAAAGGCTGCAGGAGCAACAGGGGGGACTCAATGAGTCTGTTTTTTTTTTTTTCACACAAACTACTAGTTTTATGTAAAGCTGTCCTTACATAGTGACAGCTTTAGCAAATATGACAAAAAGTCACTTTTATAAAAGTTGCAGACTGCACCTTTAAACAATAGGAGTGGATACAACTGATATGATGGTATTTAATAGCTTGCAGATTTTTTTTCAGGTTTATTATTTAACTTAATGTATTTTCCTCCACTTGCTTTGCCCAGACACACACAGCTTGTACATACTGTAAAGGTTTTGTAAATGTGTTGTTTTCAGTAAGAATAATCTGACAAAATCTCTAATCTGTGGACTTTCAGAGGCTTTACAAAGCTCTGTTAATAATTAGTTGTATGCTACAATTTAGGTTAGATTTGTACAGAATCTTTTATTTTGGAAAATAAACATAATTTCCTCCTTCCGGTCAGCTGATATTTACTAACACGGATTTGTTGGCCTTTCACTGCAGTAAAATCACAGGCAAACCTTCGGTCCTTGCATTTAAATTTAACTAAAAGCTGATGTGAGCTATCTACCAGCAAAGGTCCATAGATGTTGTTCCATAAAAAGGTTAGCATTATTTATGCATCTATGGAAAAACCAGTAAAAAAAACTAAGCTGCACGGCAATAACAGACTGTTTAAATACGTAAAAAACAATTGTTTTCTAGCTTATTTAAGTTTAGATACTTTAAAATGCTCACCTCAAATGACAGATGGTGCAATAAGACTTACAGTAGGTAGTAAATTAGCATTAACGTGCTGTGAAATACCAAAGCCATTTAATTATCAGGCTCATTAATTTGTCTGAAATGATGATAAATAAAGTCCATGTATTTTTTATCTGTCTCCTGATTGAATTGTTTTACTGCACGGGTGGTTTAGTTAGTTGTTTTTTTTTTTTTAACTTTTAAGCAGATACATTATTTATTTTGGGGCTTGGTTGCATTCAGGGACACACATGATGGCAGTAAAACGTAGATTGCAGTCTTTGTAATGTTGAACACTGACATTATTGTGAATTGAATAACGTATTGATGCTTATACAATGAAGGATTCCCTATTACTCAACACACAAGATTAGTGAGTAAACACTTCTGTCTGCACTGCACTTCTACAACTGGTCCATGACCCCAATCCTGGGATAAAGTAGCTCCTAAACCAGGTCAGGATTACAACACTGCTCTCTCTAGTCTTCAGGCACAACTCCAACTGAAGCACAATACATTTCATTTTTTTTACTTTGTAAAAGCACGTTGAGCTGCATTTTATTGTATGAAAAGTGCTTTTTATAAATAAAGACTGATATGATTTGAAGAAGGCACCACAGGTCAAAAGCGCTAATTTAGCTTTGGTAGGTAATTTAAAGATATTGCATTTCATGTTTGATGACCAAACACAAAATAAGACTTAAGTTACCAGGTGAAAATCATATTTTTATTGAGAATAGAAGAAAGAAAAAGTGCTTCCTGCCGTTGTTCACTTGAGTATTGTGTCAGAATTTGCTGCAAACAGAAAACAAAGACAATATAAGTCAATATATATATAACAGTTATTAAATTAAAGGGATTATGATTAGGAAAAGAAGAGTTTTAATGATTTATGACCTTCTGAAAGCTGTTTGTAAATTCTCTCCTGTTCCTCTCTGATTTTCTTCTCTTCTTCCTCGATCCTTTTTTCCTCGGCTGCAATAGGCTTCAGGTACTCTGAACATAAAACCAGCCATGATAACACAGACAGACACAGATATTAAAATCTAAAGATATAGTACAAGTAATCTATTTAATCTCCACATACATACAGCCTTACATGCTATATGCTAAAGTAAACAACAAGGTAGTCTGTGGGTAAGGCCTGTGCATTCTGTGTTCTCCCATGAATGGGATGAGTGCGTAATGAGAACTTAAATTTTTAAATGGTTTTGCAACACAACGTTTGACAAATAATAATACTAATAATAATGGGAAAAAAAATCTATGCAACAATGTTAAATCAATGATCTCACCGAGCCTTTGGTGTCCGTAAAACATGCCGAGCAGCAGAGCGGACCATCTGGCTGTCTGTGAGAGGTAAAAAAAATGAATAAAAATTGCTTTGTTTTTTTATTTTTTCATCCAAAGAAATAGAAAAACTAAAATCAATGCATCAATTTAAAAAAAAAAAAAAAAATATATATATATATATATATATACATATATATATATATATATATAAGTTTTTTGGGATTTTTTTTAATTCTTTTTAAATATTTAATTCTTTTTAATAAAGATTTTGAACATTTTAACTGAACAACAAACAAGCAATATTAATAATAAAATAAAACAATGAAAAATAAATACATAAATAAAATAATTAAAAAAAAATAGGTTAATTAATCAAGTTCATAAATTAAAATGGAACAGATTATAAAGTTACTAACAAAAAGGAAAAAAAAAAACTCCCACATATTGTCATTTTATTTATTTATTTTTTTTTAAATATCTGGGATTTTTCTAATACTTGTTTTCCAACCAGTACTGATATAAGAAAGTCATACATAAAATACTCAACTACAAATAAAAAGTAGCTCAATTAAATAGTACTCAAAGTAAAACTTACTAGTTACTTTCACCACCTATGTTTATTTTTGGTAATAAATATTGCCACGTTTCCTTGCATACAGTAAACATCTCATGTATAAACTTAAAAAGGAAAAGACCAAATTTTGGAACTTAATTATCCACAAAGGTATCTGTATAAAAATAAAAGGTTTGTCAAAATGTACAATTCCTTTTTAAAATAAAATAACACCAATTAATTGAATTTAAATATATATATATATATCAGGCTCACGTAGAGCTAAATTTAGGAATTTACAAAAAAATAGTGTAATGCTAAATGTGGAAGAAAGTTTACTACTTCTTTTAAAACGTACTTAAGTACAAGTAAAATTACTTATTTAGAAATATACAAAAAAACAAAAGTACAAGTACATATATATATATATTTAAAAAAATTAAAAAAAAACTGGTTACCAGCTGTCGATCACACATAATTAAAGGGGGGAAATGTCGCCCCCCTGTGGTCACAGTGTGATGTATCCGACGCCAAGTTTAGGACAAAGTTCAGCCTCCGTGACCTTCTAGGTAACAAATACTTTCCTTTTACTTAAGTCATATCAAATAAATTAACGGTTCGTAAAGGTTTTATGATGTTTGAGGCACACAGATTAATAAATGATGTGTTATCTGTTTGTGCTTCTAAAGCGCCTATCAATGTCATTGAACGCAAACACCCGTAAACAAACGGCAGGAACAACAGCGGGGACCGGAAAAATCTGCTATATTTAGATCAGGTGGATTTGCTTTAAGTTAATCTAAAAACATCTAATATCCATTTTATATCAAAGTATTCGTTTTTTTTTTTTTTTACCTTGATGAGTGGAGATACAGCGACAGGAGGAGCCATGATGAAGCGTGGATGTTACTTCCGGTCTAACAGGAAGTGAACTTTGGTAGCTTGATAGTAAGTTTGAAAACCTCACATAACTTTAGTTTGATCTGTATTAATGGAGTCAGACCAAGAATGCTTTATTTCCGGGTGTTCACTGAAATTGCAACGTGTTACAAATCAGCCTCACCCTGGCTTTTTAAAATATTATTATTTTTAAATAATAAAATAAAATACAGAATAATGTGTTTCAGAACCGTTGACTAGCGCTGGGCAAAAAAAAATAAAAAAAAATGATTTAATCAATTTATCAAATTTTTAGATAAAAACGATTTTTATTTTGCAAATACCAGTTAAGGAAACAAATTAATAATTTATTTAATTTTTTTCCCACCAGTTTTTTCTGACTTTTTGGCGTTCCGTCCATGTGGGTTACCGTAGCGCGATGTGAGCCCCCTCTTTGTTTACATTTGTTTACCTTTTGAGTAGGTTATATGTGTACGGAAGAGGATTAGGGCCACTAAAAAAAACAACAAAAAAACAAGACTAAAAAAATAAAATAAAAAATGAAGTAAAAGAAATAAATACATAAATTAATAATAATAATAATAATAATAATAATAATAATAATAATAATAATAATAATAATAATGACAAAAAAATAAAACAGGACTGAAAAAAAAAAAAAAAAATTCACTTGTTCAGTCATTTAAAATGATATGCCATGACCTTATGTTCAGCTTTTCCCCTATGCTGAAGAGCTCTGTTTTGTTTTCAGATGCTTCTTGATTTTCCTCCCTTTTGGATGCTGTTTGTCTCAAACTAAAAAGAGCAACTTCATTTAATCAAACAGGAGTTTTGCGGTTACACAACTTACAAAAAAAAAAAAAAAAAAAAAAGAGTACCACCTTTCCTTTATTTCTAAACTAAATTAAACTAAACTCTCTTTGGCCGACTACAATATTGTGCTCAGAATTCTATGAAAAAACAACTATTGAGCATATTAATGGAATGGATGAGCATTAACACACATTTTAAAGAATCTAATTTTGTAAGTAAGTGGAATAAAACGGTGTTTAGTGGCCCCTATATATATATATATATATATATATATATATATATATATATATATATATATATATATATATAGTTTTTATCATTTCCTTTCATCTTCTGCCTTGTATTTTCAGTTCATGTTTTAATTAAAGTCCTTTCTATCATTATTATTATACGGAAGAGTTTATTTTTATTTTTTTTATTTTGGGATTGTTCTATGCATTTTAACTCTTGAGGATAATCACAGCAATAAAGTTGCACTTTTGACAATATATCTGATGTCTGCAGTCATTTTTAAGTGCACTGGAAAAAAAAAAAAAAAAAGCAATTTTCCTTTAAAAAATCAGAGATTTTTTTTAAGGCAAAATCACCCAGCCCTTAAAAAAAAAAAAAAAATCCCTTCTAACCAACTATTTTAGGAAGTCCAAATTTAGAGAATTTACTTGAAAAAAAAAAAAAAAAAGATTCTATTTAGCGACAAAAACATTGTAATCAAATCTTTGTGTTACTGTAGCCATTATCTTTATCATGTAAGCAGGCACATTATCTGTAAAGACATTTGGGACATTTAAAAAAAAAAAAAGTCTTTACAGATTTATTGTAATTTGTTATAAAATATCATTTTTTAAAATTTGTTTGCTCTTTTCCTGTAGGGTGTGTGAGGTGATAAACTGCCACATCTGGAAAGGCCTGTTCTCTTTCATTGACAAAGAAGTGATTTTTTCCCCCCAAAAAATCAACAAGGTATTTAATTGAATTCAACTTCATTGATACAGTGCCAAATACAACAAGTCATCTAAGCAAACGTATAAATATACATATTACATAGTCAAATCATTCCTATGTAATCAAGTTTGTCAAAGTCAGTAAAAATACAGTTTTATTTTCACATGTTGGGGCTTAAATGATATGTTTCGATAGACTTGGATGCAATAATAAACCAATACTAACATAAACAGCAAGTCATTTATGTGAATTAAAGACATTAAAAAGGTTGAAGAAGGGTTTGAAGAAATAAAGACAAAAAGTCAAATACTGTTGTTTCCACAAACAAATATTTACATCTTTACTGCAAAATAATAATCATTAAAAAAAAGAAAAAAAAGCATTAAATACTATAGTTTTTCTGAAACATTTGGGAATCAGAAACAAATCCAAATAGGCATCATAGAGCTCTAAATATTATGCTTAACTCAACATTTCACTTCAACATTTGGTTTTCTTCATTTAATAAATGTTGCAGTGAAATGTTTCACAGGCAGTCCCCGATCAAAGAATCTCATAAATAGCAAAAAGAAAAATGAGCTGTAGGATTTTTCCTCAGTCGTTGTCATAGATGCAGTCTGGAAGAAAATAAGGGAGGAATGACAAAAAAAAAAAAATTAAATTTTATCCATTTTTCAATGAACGTAAGGTTGAGTTCTTTATTTACCGTCTCCAATGTCGTCGTAGATACCTCCTTCACTGTAAGCACAACAATGAGATCAGACAGAATTCTGATTACACTTGCATTACATTTATAATAGATCTTTTAATACTTACTCATCAGCAATGTGACAGATGGACACATAACCAACTGTGAAATGCAGATGTGAGACAGTCAGATACAAACGATTCCACTTCACCTTATAACATCACAATCAGGGTTGGCGTCAATTATAATTGTAATCGCGTAGTTGATAATTAATTATAATTACAATCTTAATTTTTTAAAATCTGTTGCGGTTGTAATCTTAATTAAATTGTAATTGAGTTTACATAATTGACTTTATGATTGCAATTGCCACGATAATTTAACGCAAAACCTGGGAACCATGTACAGTTCTACACGTATGTAGTGAACTGTTATTAAAATATGTTTCATATCAATCTTTCCAACATTTTATTTTTAATAAAAAGATGAAATCAAAGGGTATACTGACAGAAAAAATATTCAGATGAATTCACCAAAAATATTAAAACCTATATTTTCATTGATTAGGAAGCCGAGCAAGAAAACCAACAGATAAGAAATAAATTAGATGATATAGATTTGTTTTTTGTGTATTTTACAGTTGATTTAGGACCTGTTATCATAAGAGATGCTAACAGAAAGCTAACACAAGAGGAAGGTTCACTTATTAGGTTATTTCAGTCTCAGTAATTGTGATTAATTGTAATTGAACTTTAGTAAGTGAGAACGTAACTGCGGTTGCGCTTTAGTAATTGAGAACACAATTGTAATTGACTTTCTGAGGGAAAAAAATAATTGTAATTGGAAAAATTGCTGGTCACTGTAATCGTAATTAAATTGTAATTGAACTTGTAACTGAAAATTTGAATTGACCTCAACCCTGATAATAATACATGCGCTGTAATCCTGTTTGGGGGGATTTTAGATATTTATAGTGGTTGACAAATACTCACATTTACCGTCCTCGTTCCGACAGATGAGTTTGTTATCCACGGCTTTGACAATGACATCCAGCTTTTCTCCTGCTTTCACTGGAAGGTCTTTGGAGCTCCACTTCTTATTAGTGAGTGTGGGGTCGATGGTCACCTCATGCAATACCCGTATCTCACCTTCAAACTGAAACACATTCAACACAGCTGTTTCAGATTCTGGAAGATTGTAAAAGATGGTAGGAGAGGGGGGCAACTTTGGGTTTAAAATGTATAAACTCGAAGACGAAATGCACTTTAAATTTCTTCCTGAAGTCTTTCTCCTCTTTTTCCAATTTCTTTTGCTTCTTGGGATCCATTTCTTCCCCTTTGCTTTTGCTCCTGGTACCTGGAAGGCTGTACAGAAATACAGAAAAGTGGCCAAGTGATTAAAAATGATTGTGAAGAGATGGGATTGGTTCTAGAATCCCGTACCTGCTGATGGGAGGAGGAGGAGGCACACTTTGCGAGTCCACATCATCGTATATTTCATCATCACTTTCAGTACAAAGTATATCTGTACAAGTGCAAAAAGTGACATGGATTTATTACACGGTTGGTTTAATTCAAGTTTCACTTCAAGCGATTCATTTGTGTAATACCTGAATTTGAGGCAGCAGTGGACTGTCTGCGTGGAGTCACACTGGAACAACAACAACAAAAAATGTTAACATTTAGAATCGTACAGAATGATCATTGATTCCTTTGTTATTGGGTTTTGGATACATTTATTAGTATTGTTTTCAATAAAGCCATGCAGAAATCGTTCATTAGTACAATTTTTTTTTTTTTTTTTTTTTTTTTTTTTAAAATCACATTTAATCATTGTTGAATTAATTAAATGTAAACAGGCACATGCGTAATTCCGTAGTGCGTTTTAGTCCAGGGTGAAGCAGTTATTAAAGGCGGCTGAGGAAGGAAAGACATCAGAAACAGAAGGTTACTGAGTATATTTTACACTGTGTTGAATGAAGGTCGTCTGTTTCGGTCAAGTATTCGCTGGAGGACTTTGGATATTACAGGCGGACTCTTGGCATCAGTGGGACTGGAAAGCCATACTTTATTTTTGTTTAATTTCGTATCGTTCTTCACAGTTTTCTGTTCATTATTATAGCATAAAAATATATACAGACCCTTTCCAAAAAATTAGAATATCATGGAAAAGTTGTTTCATTTCAATAATTCCATTCAAAAAGTGAAACTCATAGATTATAGATTCAGGGCCCACAATTTTAATGATTTCAAGTATTTATTTGTTTATTTTTACATAATTTAAGCTTCCAGCTTTATTTTCATCTGAAAAGAGGACCTTGGACCACTGACCAACAGTCCAGTCCTCCTTCTCTTCTTTTTTTTCTGCAAAAACTGACACGTAAATGGTGATTTCTTCACAGTGTTCTAATTTTTTGAATTCCTGTTTTTGTGGGTTTTAAAATAAACAAATAAATACTCGAAATCGTTTAAATTGTGGGCCTTGAATCTGTAATTTATGAAAGTTTAACTTTTTGAATGGAATTATGGAAATTAAACAACTTGTCCATGATATTCACATTTTTTTTGGAAAGGGTCTGTATATACAGTATGTATTCTGACATTCCTGCTCCATCCTAAAAATAAGCACCCACCTGAGCCCCAGGTTTGGATCGACACAATCGTCGTAAATTTCTCCTCCTCCTCCTGTTGGTGAAAATGAAAAAGCTGCCACGGCGCAATATAATAACAGATAAAAGCAACTTCACAACATCTGAGCTTTACAACCTCAAAATAATGGTAATAAAATGTCAATAAAGTTATTTATTAATGGGTTTTACCTCCAAATCCTTTCGTCACACTGTAAAGACAGAAGAATACAACATATAAATAAACATGAGAGCAGCTACTTTTTGTAATGCTTTTCTTTGTAATATTAAAAACAATGAATACTAATTCTGTATCTAATTTTAACTACGAAGACCAATCACCAATCAGAATCTATGGGCTAAAGCACGGGTTTCAAACTCAAGGCCCACGGGCACATTTTGGCCTGCTGAAGCATCCATTTGGTCCCATGGGATGGTTTTTAAAAATGGTATTAATAGATAGAACTGAATATTTTACATCTCACAAACTTTAAGTGATTAATACAAAGTCATTTACATGCAGAAGTGTTGAAATTAGACACAAAAAAGTTTGTGTTCCAAGATATTTCCCCCTGAAGTAAAATGAGTTTGACATTCCTGGTGTAAAGGAAAGGAAATATCTTGAGCTTTATTATAAAAGGAACTTATTAATGCGTCAAAGTGCGGTACTCTCCTCACTTCTGACAGTAGGTGGTACAACCTTTTCAACCATCAAGCTAGCTTTAATATTTAACCTTTTTTTCATGCTAATAATTCCAGAAAGTTCATTTTTGTCTTCTTTTTTTAAATCAATTGTTAAGAATTCATTTAGTCAGACACCTTTATTCTGGAAATGTATTTTGAAATTTCACAAAGTGATCAATTCTGAGGAATTTCAAAGTAAAATTCTTGAAAACAGTTGAATAAATGAAACCTTTATTCAACTCTATTCAATTCTGAGGAAATTCAAAGTAAAATTCCTGAAAACAGTTGAATAAATGAAACATATATTGGTTTTTTTTCATGCTGCTTAACTGAGACTGTTTTATCTAGAACATAAAAATACAACATTATTTTAAATAGGGTGAGCATTTTTCTCAGTTTGGATCAAACTTGGTATTGAGAGTAGATCTGGTGTATGCAGAAGCCAAATCAGCAAAGAACTACTGTTGGAGAGTCTACACAATAAATTTATGGTATTAACTTGGTCACCAAATATGCAAAAGCTCAATAAAACCAAGCCCAGACCTATACTGCATATACTGTACATACAGTAGTAAAGAAACTCAATAGACTGACTATCGTAGAAGGGATGCCCAAGATAATCATCAGTGTTGCTTCAAAGAAATGCAATTCTAAATGCATTGCGTATGTTCACAAAGAAGTTCTGAAACATTTAGTTGCCTGTTGTCAGAAGAGAGCGTTTCGATGTCATCGTAGACCTCCGGTTCATAAGGCTGTTGCTTCTGACGTTTCTTCAGTGTGTTGAAGTCAATTTCCACTGAGGTTGTCTTCACATAACCAACTGCAAGAACACAATCAAGCACATCAAGTCCACGGTATCAAGAAGAATTCAAATAAAGCGCCATTTACGGTTTTATTTGCTCTTGGATTTATTAACATACTTGTTCCGTCTGATGTCCGTCCCAACCATTTGCCTTCTGGGTTTCCATGAACTCGGATGATGTCCAGAGGGTCTCCCTGCTTCAGGCTGAGGTCAGTCCTGCTGCCTTTGCAGTCTGTGCAAGCTTTTCCTTGGTGAATGACCTCTATAGATCCAACCAACTGAAATATAACCAATCAGAAGCACGCAGGCATCAAAGGCTATGTATGTTGGTTCTGTTTATTTAGTGTAACTGATGGGTACAGTGTTGTTCCCCCCACTTTGAATCTTTTTTTAACTTCTTGTTCCTTCTTCTCGCGCTCCTTCTGATCCTTTTTCTCTGCCTCCAGACGCCGTTTCTCCTCCTTCTCACTTTTGTCATTCTTCTTGGGCTCAGGTGCTTCCCTTTTCAGATTAAGAACAGAAAATGTGCAGTTATACCAAAAAGAAATGGTATGTAAGCTTGCAAACCTGTAAGAAATGTTAGTTATGCACTCAAAACAACTGTCATTCGCTATCATTTTTCTCTGTTAATCTATCAAGACAATTTTTCTTAACTAAATGTTAAAAAGTACACAAAATGTTCCACCTGCTGATTCAACTACAATAGGATCTCCTCCTGTAATTCCAGTTGATGTCCTTCAGAGGGCAGTGCTGATAGAGGTTTCTTAACACGCTTTCAGAATAAAATACATTGCGGCAAAATAACAGAATAGAGAATGAGAAAAGGGGAAGGAAACGATCAATTTTTTTTACTTGACTAACGTCTCACCATCTTTCATCAAGGTCCACGTACAACTCCCCGTCGTCATCATCATCATCATCATCATCCTCATCATTCCCATTATTTCCATCCTAAATGTTCACAGAGGAAGACAAAAAAAACAAAAAACATAAAAAAACAAAACAAAAGAATTGTGTACTTTACATTATAATTTTTGGTGTTACAATTTGTAATACCATTCTATACAGATTTAAAATGGTCAAAATCAGTTGCGTTGTTTCAAGATGTATATAAAGACTCACAAAGATTTATGTACTTAGATATTTTAGCTTTGTGTAAAAATAACCATCAGTCTAATACAAAGCGCTCAAAGCTTTTAAACTAATCAGTTAAAAAAAACAAAAAAATTTCTTTCAATGATGAACTTTTGGTTGTCTCACCTTCCGTCTTTGACTTGGGTGACCTGCAACGACAACATTAGAAAGCGGTTAATGATCACAAGAGGGCCAAGAAAGGATTGAAACAATGACCAATTGTTCTCACGTGTGACCAAAAAGATACAATTGTTAAGAAACCCAGAGTGCAGTGGGAAAAAAAAAAAAACAATCATTCCATTAACAGTAAAACATGAATGTTGCTATTGGCTAACAGGTTTTGTCTGAGTGTGAGCGTTGCTGCACCTGAGGATGAAGGCAGAGGTGGAGGAATGGTGGTCGCTACATCAGCATCATCATAAAAATCTTCTTGTTGGATTCTGGGGGACACATTGAAGCAGCTTTTGTCAGTCAGGCTAGTTTTAGACAGAAATGTTGTGTTTGTTGGTAAAGATGATAAGGTTTGGTATCGGTTGGGTTTTTTTTAGAAAGTGTTTATTTGTATGGTTATCGTACGGACAACCCCCGGGGCTATAGGTATGGTTACCGAAGTACACGTACGTAGCATCTTAGGGTTAGGTTTAAGGTTAGGGTTAAGTTATAACCCAATATCGCAACAATTTTTAGGGTTAGGGTTAAAGTTAGGTTATAAACCAATATTGCAACACTTTTTAGGGTTAGGATTAAAGTTAGGTTATAAACCAATAACGCAATAATTTTTAGGGTTAGGGTTAAAGTTAGGTTATAAACCAATATTGCAACACTTTTTAGGGTTAGGGTAAGTTTTAGTCTTAGTCTGGCCAATGACTGACCTGTGGGTTAGTATTAGGGATAGCCACTGCCATGTTTGAGTGCCAGGGTCAGAGTTAATGCGCACATTTTAAAGCTATGTTTATTTTCATAAATCACAAAGTTTGCGTGGAAAGTGTTGTGCACATCTTTCAGGCCTCGTTTTTGGCAGAGTTGTGAAGTTTTCAGCTGAGCCACACACACACACACACTGCACCGCACATATTTACGAGCCCTCTGTGTGGTGAAACTGCAGATGTTCAAAAACCTGTTCATGCAGGTGGACACTATAGCATTGTGTCCGCAATCTGCACTAAATCCTGCCTGTGATGCAAAACACTTTCCATGGAGCAAAGTTCATTTTCTAATCCCTTATCGTAGCGCATGGAGCGCCGTGCTGTCCTTCAAATGAACTGTGCCACAACCACACCTGATATTTAGGGACACGCGTACAACAAAGTGCCAGCCTGCACTTGAGGTTGCCGAAATAGGGGCATGAGTTTGAGTTTCAGGCTGAATGTACTGTAAATTTAAATTAATATGTTAATGGGATCTTTGATTTTACCCCGGGGATCTTAATGATGTCTTAATGTTTAATGTTCTCAATAAGAATATCTGTAACTTCTGCTGAAGACTAATATTATTTATCAATCTGCTGAAATGGATCAGCATATTCATTATTAAAGAATAGTGCTGCTGCTGTATGCATGTGCTAAAGACCAGTAGGACCAATAGGCCGTCACGTGTTTGTTATCAGATATTAATATTTGTTTTACAAACATCATTTAAAAAATTGAACTACTGAAGTAATCTCTCTTTCTCATTTCAGTATCTGAAACTATTATTTATTTTTCATATAGTTCGGTAATTACAATTTGTATCGATAATTTCTGGTTAACACTTGATATAAACTAATCAGAGTTTGTTGCTCTTTGAGCTTTTATTGATAAATCATTAATGGAGTTGGTTCCTCAGAGGTCTCAGCAGTTTTCTGTAATGAATGCATAGCACTAAAAGGGCCTGTATTCTTATATACAACTATTATAGTAATAAACGGATCAATAAACCAAGAGGCATTTAAATAAAGCTTGCTGGTTTTAAGCCAATATTAAGTCCGTCGTACGGAGTCCTTAGATTTATGTGATAAAAGTCAGATTAGTATCTCAATGAAATTACTTACCTAGAGCCAATGAGACGTGGGGGCAAACTGGGTAACACAGGAGGTGGTTGACTCTGGGTCACATGACTGCTCTGGTTATTGGTGTGAAAGATGAGCGGCGTAGGGGGAAGGGTTTTCTTTAAACCAGAATCTGCACGGAGGGCAAAATAACAGTATTTATTACAATTTTAATATAATCATATTATAGTTAAAAAATAATATTATTCCTTAATGTATTTCCTTGAACCTCTTGAAGCATTTTTTGTTTTAATGCTGTGATCACTGTTTGTTTGACTTGACTTCCCTCTTCACTGAAACAAAAGCTGTGAGAGTGATGAGCGAGAGAGGGGGAGAAATGAGAAACTGAACAGGGAACTGGTCGAAAAGAGGAACTGGGTCTTTTTTGTTTAATGGCATCATTTGTGTGTTGCTCACATACTGAAGAAAGAAAAACAAGTAAAAAAAATAAGCAAGGAGCTCCTAAAAAAAGTAGGCTAAAAATAAAAGGACGTACGCCTTTTCTTGAATGACAGTAAATTAATCTGAATAAAACCAGGACAAACACAATATAAGAGTCTGTCTATGAAAGAAGAGTCATTGCCTAGCTGCGTTTCATCCTCATACCAATGACTACAGCCATCTGTGAGTAAAGCTGTGAAAGTTACCGCCAACAACTGCCTGTCAAACATGCAAAACGAATGAGCAAAAATACCAACCGCAATCTACTCCAGCTTTGGTAAATTACTTACAATATTCACATGGATATTGCTTCTTTATTTGAGGTGTATCATTCTGCAGGGTTAGTAAATCAACTGTAACACGTTTCTATGTTTCAGTGTCACGTGACATTAACTATTGTCCTCGCCATATTATTTAGTCGTCTTGACAGGGTGGTACTCCATCATAATTCAAAGTTTAATGAAGCTGACAATGAATGTTGTGTTATAGTTCTGTAAATGAGAAGAATGGGACAAAGACAGCTGATTCTATGTATAAAACAATTGCGTGTCGGAGGTATTCCTGCACGTGTATCTCTGCTGTCAGCCAGAAGGTTCACCTCTCTGTATCCCCCGCCATCATCCATGTTTTGATGTGGTGGAATTTGGATGACCAGGAGTCAGTGTTTAAGGAGGATTTATTTAAGAATTGGTACAAGGCAGGGGTAGACTGGGACAAACATTCAGTCCTGGCATATTCTCTGTAGACCAGCCCACTACATTATCACCACGTAGAAGACGTTATTAAGTCAGTAATGCTCAACATGTGGCTTTTTTCTTTTTTAATTTTAATTGTTATTCCCCTAAAAAACCCTAAAAGGTGGAAACTTTATAAACCGTTTTTACTTATTTCCTTTCTCCATTTTGCAACTTCCTTTGTCCAATTTTTGCACCTTTTCAAAAAGTTCTGACACTTTTTTCAAAATTTGGCTTTCTCTTTGCCAACAAACATCCCCTTTTTCCTACTTTGTCAATTTTTGCAAATTCATTTTGACACTTTTATCCAATTTTTGTCCTTTCGTGAATTGTTTTGGTCACTTTTTTTGCTCATTAAAGCTACCCTTTGCCTTTGAACACCACCTGGTTCCTCTTTATTTCTCCATTTTTGGCCACTCTTGACTGCTTTTGGCACATTTTAGTCACCTTACACTCTTATTTTGCCACATTTTAGCCACTTTTGTACCATTTTTGGCACATGTTATTATGTCTACCTCCACTCTCTCTTCAAAAAAACACAAGGGCCCACCAGGTTGATTTCCAGCTGGATGAAAAACCAGCGTGGTTCAGGCAGAAGCCACGCTCTATTCCGACCCTTGGTCTGTTGTTTAAGTAAGTTGTCTTCTGTTTAAAAAGATATGGAGATTTACAGATCAAAATAACATATACTACTGTGTTTAAGTTTGTGTCTTATGTCAAGGAAAGACAGAGTCTGAACCATGATTACTGCTAGTCACTGTGGGTTGTTTTCAGAATCATAAGCATAACCTATTGATTCGCAATAGCAGTTGCTAATCATTAGAGGACCAACAGCAGTAAAATCTAAGTCTTAGTTGTGTGATAAAGTCAAAAAAGTAAAGGTAAATGTTCCATTTAAAATCATTAAATCAGAGCAAAGGTCACTTTTCGAAACATGTACATGGGAAAAACAATGTTTTCATTGTTTATCGAAACCTGAAATATGAGCAGCCATCTTAATAAAACCTGTAACTGTGTAACCAATGACTGTAGTCAGTTTACTACGTTTAACTCGTTACTTTTTGATGACCAGTTGATCAGAATCTGTGCTTTAAATTGTTTGGCAATTGCATCCCTGGAATGACTTTAGTAGAAACGGTGTACTTAAAGTTTTCTACTGTACATAAGGTTGACATTACTGTGTCATGAAGGTTGTCATTAGGTGTCGTTCGTTACCCTAATGTAACCCATGTTTCTTGACCTACTTTTATTGTGAAAACGTTCCACCGCACCACAGGGTTTCCGCCTCCAAAATTGCATCAATGTACTTTAGCCGAAGTATAGTTTGGAATCCAGGGAGCAATTGAATGTGTGATAAAACGCTGTCATGTATTCATTACACTTATTTTGTCCTGGTTGTAATTAAACTTGTATGTTTTTTAAACCAACCTTGGTTTTGAATGGGCCCAGTTGTGAAATTGAATTATATTGTACAACTGATGATGATGGTGACCAATATGAACATTGCAATGCCTTTATGAATCTATTTTTGTTTATTATAAGTGCACTTAAATTGAATTGATTGTTAGTATGAAACATGTATTTATCATGCACTGATAGATTACAAGATTCCTAATTTTTGTCTTGACCTTCTTTAGGGCAGGTTTTTTATTTGCCTACAAAAAACCCCCTACATGACCCGACTCAGCAGATGGTGAGCTACCCCTTTTCAACCACGCCGTGGTTGGAATCAACCCTTTTGTTTTTTTCTGCTGGATCTTGGGACCCCTACTTTAAAAAAAAAACCCCAACGGAAACAAAATCATGAACTAAACCTTGGACTCTTATGAATTGAAGAGCCACAACTCACCACATGAACTGAGTTGTTTTGTTTTTTTCCTTCTCTTTTGTTCCCATTGTGCAAATGTCTACTATATATATTTATTATTGAATATCTACATATCTATATATATATTTGTATATAATCTTTGAATTTCTAATATATACTGGTTTGCAAACAGTTCTGATTTTGCCTGTTTTATTTACACACAGACTCTAGCTGAGATGAATCTTTCTGATTGGCGGTAATACTTATTGTATAGTCTATCACGGGCGACCGTGGCTCAGGTGGTAGAGGGTCGTCTTCTGATCGAGAGGTTGGGGTTTCGATCCTAGTACCTGACTATGTGTCGAAGTGTCCTTGGGCAAGACACTGAACCCTAAGTTGCTCCCAGTGGTTGACTAGCGCCTTGCATGGCAGTCCTGTCCCACTGGTGTGTGAATGTGAGAGTGATTGGGTGAATGAGCTGATGTGTAAAGCGCTTTGAGACTGCTTCAGTGTGGTGATAAAGCGCTATATAAATCAAGTCCATTTACCATTTTACCATTTATCACAGTCAGTCCCTCTAGCCTAAATGAGCGTTACACTAACCCTTTGTTTACTCAAACCCTAACCTTAACCCTAACCCTAACCCTTTGCTAAGTCTAACCCTAAAGCATCTACAGCTTATATTTTGAAAAGGATTTATCTGCAACAGTGTGTGTTTTACTATCCCTGCTGAGATGCTAGTTTGTTGTTTTTCAAAGAACAATATTTTTGTCCGCTCGTGGATAAAAACATCCAATCATTTATTCCAAGAGGAACCTTTTAGATTTCCATTCAAATGCAGCAAATGCAGGTTCAAACGTAATATTCCTCTATCGAGCATCATCTCAGCTTCAAAGCACACATTTTGATTCATGTTATGAATTTGTACATTTCACATATCACAGCTTTTATTCATTAATAATAATATGTCCCAAAGCCAAACCAGTTGATAACCAGTGGTATGATATTACAGTTACATTGCCCTCCTCTCATGGTAGTTTTATTCATTCTAATTGTTTTTATCGTATGAAAATAGAAATAAGCTTCACTCCTTTGCTGACACTTACCATCACTGGAGCTCTCAGCAGATCTTTTAAAGCTGGCGAGGTTGACTTTTTGGGGTCGATTAGGTTTAGCTGGGGCCGGTCCCAGGGCCCAAGTGTTGGGAAGGGGGTTCCTCTTTGGCCCTAAAGCAGCATTACCATTCAGATCGTTTGTGTGAGGAGAACCAATCGGATCTTTTTTTTTTAAGCTTGGTTTTTTGCTGGCTAGAGGTTTGGGAGGAGGGACAGAAGTGAAGGTCAGTTCTTTGGTTTGCTCGTCCTCGTCTTTCCCCTTGTTGAACGTGTTCTGGGCATTCCTGAAGTTACTGGGGGGTTTGAACGGAGTATTTTCCTGAGCTGGCAACTTGTTTGCAGTGTTTGTATTCAGTCCTGTGTTTTCTTCATTCTGCTGCTGTAACTTTTTAATGCTGCTGGTTGGTTTCATCTGCAAACTGGGTACTTTGGGGGGTGCAGGGCTGGTAGGTGGTTCTTTCACCCAGCTTGGTTTGGCGTTACTTTCTGGTTTAGGAAATACAGGTTTAGGATCAAACATGCTGGAGGAGCTTGGAAGTTTGCTGATAGGAGACTTCTGTTCCAACACTTTAGATTCCTGAATCTGGGAAAAAGGCTTCAAAGGTTTATTAACAAATGCAGGTTTACTGTTGGAATCATCCTGGTAGTTAGCAAACCGGCTCGCTAAGGCTTTGGTTAAGTTTGTTTCTTGTGAGTCTGAGTCACTCCTATTGGCGTTTTTATGGAAAGCTGGTTTAGGAGGAACAGTGACTGCATTGCCGAAAACTGGTTTCCTCTGTACGGCTGAGATGGTTGGGTGTAGAGGTTGTTTGGGACATGTTGTGGAAGAAGAAGTCTCATCAATACTCGCCCCGCCGCCTTGAAATCGAGCCATCATGGCTTTAATATCCGGCTTTTGTGCCTGAAACAAATAATGGACCACCAATGAGGGAAATAATGACAATATTGCCACAACTCAGGAGGATCTAACTGATTTCTTATATTGGAGAAAAACCTTGGTGATCTCTATTGATTGTTGTATTTGAACTAAAACAAATAAACACACAAATCCAGATTGTTTGAATAACACTAGATTAATATAGATCTATATATACTGTATATAGCAGTGTTTCTTTTCAAATGGGGGTACGCGATGGCACTACAGGGGGTACTTGAGCGAGAGAGAAGGTAAAATTAACAAATGAAAGCATTAGAAATACGGGGTTTTTTATAATTTTTTGTTTTAGTTAAAAATGATAATCACGCTGAATATTACCAGCAACTCACAAAAACCAAAAACACACAAAATAAGAGAAAAACATAACAGAATACACAAAATGACAACCAAGACACACTAAATGAGGGAAAAGCACGCAAGATCACTAAAAAAAAAACAAATAAATGAGGCATAGTTCTACTTTTACTTGAGTACATTTAATTTACATTTAAATGTAATTTACATGTTTTACTCGAGTACCGGGGAGGGTGATGTACAGGAGGGAGACAGAGAGAGGAAAGGGTGATGTAAGGAAATGATGTAAAGGAGAGAAGGTGAAATTGCTTTTATTTGTCACGTTTTCCCTACAAAGCGTTTGAATGTTTAAGTTCTAAGAATAGATGTTGTGATTTTGATGTTTTACTTAATAAATAAGATGTTACTTGGTACTTGAGTACTTTTTCACTCTTACTTAAGTAAGTACTTGTGATGACTACTTCTACTTTTACTTGAGTAAATTTCATTTACATGTAACAGTACTTTTAGTCGAGTACTGTGACTCTACTCACCTCTGTTCATACCAATCATTTTATAAGTTATCAACTTATCACTAAATTTTCACAGAATTGAGCAAAATGTAGTATTTAGATATGCTTTGATTTAAAAGTAAGAGAAAGGGGTATTTGAGCCAAATAGTTTGAGAACCACTGGTACACATACTTGCCAACCCTCCCGATTTTCCCGGGAGAATCCCGAATTTCATTGTACCTCCCGAAAATCTCCCGGGGCCACCATTCTCCCGATTTTCTCCCTATTTCCGCCCTGACATTGTCCGGGCGGACCATCCTTCACTGAGCGTCATTTACGGCCGGACATTAATAACGATTACACCGCATAAGAAGAGGAAGAAGAGACATGGCGGCATGTAAGAAGAAGAAATATGGCTGTAAATTCCAAAATGACTGGAAAAAACAATTTAACTTCATTCAGGACAGCTCAAAAGGGAAGGGTTATGCGGCCTGCAATGTGTGTAGGTCAAACTTCTCGATTGAACACGGTGGCCGAACGGACATCACGAGTCATCAACGGTCAGAGAAGCACAAGGCTGCTGCAACGCAGATCTTCCTCAGGAAGCAAGGATCGACAGGTTTTGGGCCATGCTCGGGAGAGATTGAAGGTTCCAGACTCTGGTACATTTGATGAAGGCACTTTTGTGCGTGCCCCACAGCAATGCATCATCAGAGAGGGTGTTCAGCATGGTTAGAAAGATAGTGACAGAGAATAGAACAAGGATGGACAATTCAACCCTTAACGCACTCCTTTCCTGCAAATTAAATTTTGAAGGTCCTGCCCATTCCTACGCTCCTTCAAGAGCTGTGTTACTGGCTGCGAAGCATTGCACCTTCAAATACAACCATGTGTAGGGAAGTTTTTGTTATGGTTATAGCCGTTGTTGTATAGGCTATGTTTAATTTTCCTTTTGTTGATTATTTTTATTTTTATTTATTTTGATGGATAATTTATGCAATGTATGCCTTTTTTGTTCAATTTAATGTTATTTATTTAATTTATTCTACTACTACCACCATTTACCATTTGCACTGGTACTGTGGAATTTGTTCTTTACTTTAAATGTGTTTTTCAAATTAAAGAACACTGTGAAAATGAATTATTTCATTTTCCCTTTCAAACGCAAACTACCCCCCCCCCCCCCCCCCCCCCCCCCGCTCTTTTGAAAATCTCCCTAATGTTGAGGTCTCAAGGTTGGCAAGTGTGCTGGTACAGTATATACGTAGTGTTATGCCAATTATTATATTCATCATCATATCGTCAAATGTGTGTTCATGTGTACAATTTGTCATGTTTTAAGACATGATGACTCCATTACTCTTTGCACTTTTGAACAGCTGAGTCATGTTAGATTAAACAGTACAGATCGTATTGTACCCACAATGCAACACAGAGTCTCTGCTGAAGGCCAAACTCAAACTCACATGCAGATATACACGCACACACACACTATCAAGGACAGACAAGAGTGGCGCCCAACCTTCCTCATAATATACACGTCTTCATCATCCTCAAACGTTTCCACTGTTGGGCATCTGACTCCCTCCTTCTCCTCACCTCAGGGTGGAACTTTTTCTGTTATCTGTATAAAAGCTTAAGCTGTGAAACTGTTAGTTAGAGTGGGTCTTGCTTTTTGCTCTGCCAGGAGCCTTTTGACCGTCCTTGTTTGGGGGGCTGCTTTTCATTCTACAGGATGGAAGCTTCTTTTTTTACTCCATTTTTATTTAATTTTATAATAAATCTTTTTTATAAAATCATCATGCTTCCACTGGACTCCATCATTCAACCAGAGCAATAAATCATGTGTCCGAATGAGGTCAACCGCAAATCTGCCATGACAGTAGTATATATATATATATATATATATATATATATATATATATATATATATATATATATATATACAGTATATACACATGTAAAGTAGAGTTGTCAAGTTGTCAAATGACGCAGAATGCAGAAAAGTGAAAACCCCCTTTTTTATTCTTCTTCTTCCTCTTTCCCCAAATAGTTTTGTCCATTCGGTGGAATTTGTGCTCTCTCATTAGTTATTCATTCACCTGTAGCTTTCTTTTGTCTCTGGAGGTCATTTCACAAACCCATTGTACACACAAACTCTGGCCTGAGAATCAGTCTTTCCTAAGTTATGTCCAGACTCATCAGGATCCTTTTTGTAAAGCAACAAGTTTGCATATTTGATATAATAAAATAAAGTCAACTTATCATTATTCACAGTGTAACTCCGATAAAAGTGTCACCATCTGCTTGTGTGTTTTCTGTCAACAGTCAACCAAAGTGTCAACTAAAGTGTCAAAAACAGAACAGGAAGAAGATCTTTCACCTCTTTCATTTTGGATCATCTCTCAGTTATATTGAGGCTCATCATTTTTAAAATAAGTGAAAATTAGAGTTCAAAATTCACGAAGAAAAGTGTCCTCGTTTGTTGTGAATAGATTTCAAAAATCTGTAGTTTTTTTTTTTTACTGCAGCCCACATTGAGGGCCCCACCCACATGGTGAGAACCCTTGGTTAAAAGAATACAACGCCAATGCACAGGAATGTTAAAATAGGTGAAGAGAATAACGTAAAGCTGCTTTTGAAGGGATGCTCCTCCTCTCACCATCTGGTGAATCACTTTCATGGTCATTAAAATGAATTAACAGAGTGCAGAAAAGTCGAAGAAAAACCTGTTGAACTGGTGGAATAACAAAACAAAGACTGTGGGGGGTTATTCCAAACTGTAGGAATAAACATATAGGCGACTGAAGTTATAAAACTAATCAGGAGTGCTTAAATTTAATGTTTCACTTGTATTTTTTGTTTGTTATACCCGTTTGGTCTAATGTTTTTATGTATTACTTTGCAATATCATTTTATAGGAAGGTTTTGACTTATGATTCCCAATCCGAAGCTTTTTGGGGCACATGTTCAACACCACAAAGTAGGAAGTAGGTTTTTGGTCAAAGGTTTCCTTCTGGTATACCACTTCGTTTTACCCTCACCTTCACTGCACATGCTTTCTATTTTAATGACTAACTGGTTGAGATGTTTTATTGCTAAAAGGCCATAAAATCAAGTGAAATGATTTACTCCCGAGCTGTAACTGACACAGAAACGTCTGATCACAATGCTGATCCACTTCCTGGCCTTTCTTTCTCATATTTATAGTTTCTGTGTGTGGGTTTGGTCAAATAATAATAATGGGGATTTTCCTCTCATCTCACAGACAACACATTTTCCTAGACTGCAAACACACAGAATATAAACTAATTACTGTCTGTGTAAGGCAGATTTGAGTTATAATATAATTTATGATGACCTGGTTTAGTAGATTTATACTGATACTAAACCAGGAAGTGATTTCTAATGCTGCCTGCCCTTGTGACCTGCTAAAACGAAAGGAAAGATACTGAGAAGGTCAAAGCACATAAATATGTGACCACTTAATTAGTTCGGATTTTTCAACTAAACTCTTACTTTTTTTTAGTCAGTTCAATTTTGTAAATAAATACATGAAATATGTGTCTGTATTATAAAAAAATAAAAAATAAAAAAAAGACCAAAAGCCTTCATCAAATGTTGGGAGAATCTCTCCACATTCAAAAACATTTAAATAACATTACTTGAAATGACTATTGCAACAACACATCATCAGTAGTGAAACTAACCTGAATATGAGGTAGCAGGGGTGAGTTTTAACTTGACTATTGGCGATAATGCTGTTCAGCAGAAAATGTGTTGAATTCAGAGACCTTGTTGCTCCGAATGCAGTGAGAGAAAAACAAGTCAGCACTGTTCCTCCGTATTACTTCTGTTTCTTAGCCACAGTGGACTATTACTTACTCAACATGTTCAGCTCTGCTTCTCTAAACAGAGGGTTGCAATCTAATTCTATCAAATGTGGAGAAACACAACTTCGAAAATAACAGCATAAGAAGCAAGAAAAATACTGTTTAAGAAATCATGTGAATATATTATTCATATAGAATATGTGATTCCCACTACTGTGGTGCTTACATTATGAATGTTTTGTAATAATATGTGGTTTATTATGCTTAAAGACTTGGCTATAAATAGGCAGTAAGAAGAAGTAAAGTAATACATTACATTTCTACGCTCAACTTTTACTGAGTAAATTATGATTTTTTTTTTTTGTTTAAAAAATGTAGCTTTACTTAGAGGAGCCTGATACTTTTTTTTTTTTAATTTTAAGTTGAATTCATTGGTGTTTTTTTATTTAAAAAATAATTGTATATTCAGACAAACCTTTTATTTTATACAGATGCCTTTTTAAGTTACTGCATGAGATGTTTACTGTATGCAAGGGAACCGTGGCAAGATACAGTATATTACCAAAAATAAACATAAGGGGTGAAAGTAACTAGTAACTTTTACTTTGAGTAATATTTAATTGAGCTACTTTTGACTTGTACTTTAGTATTTTAGGTATGACTTACTTTTACTGGAGTATTTTAGGTATGACTTACTTTTACTTGAGTATTTTAGGTATGACTTACTTTTACTTGAGCACTATTTCAATCAAGTAACAGTACTCTTTGCACCTCTAGTTATAGTGTATGTATACAGTGCATAAAATCATCAGCAATAGCATGTAAATAGTTTATTAAAAAAGAAAAGTAAGTTCATAATACTGATGTTGACTAAAATATGCATTTAATAAAACTACAGATGTGGTTTACTTGTCAAAAAATAAAATAAATAAAAAATGTATCCGTAAAAGGAGTTGTCACATTAACAAATCTGATAGGAGAATCCATGTTGTTTCTAATCTAAAGACCATAAAAGTAGTAGTGCAACCTAACTTGTATGCAGTTTTGATGTCAGTCAATATGTTCTTGGATTGTTATTGGTGTTTTGGCAAACTTGTAGCCAATCAAAGTCATTCCCTCCTGAAGCCAGACAAAGGCCCACATTTAGTGTTTTGATTTGGTAATTTTGAGTTTTGTATTGGTTAAACGTGTGTTTTTTTTTTTTTTTTATTATTATTTTATTTTTCTAATTTCATTAGTCCTATTCAAAGAGAGAATTTTCCTTAAGAGGTATTTTAAAAATACTTAAGTTGAGTTAAGGTATCTAAGAAGTATTTACTTTTGTTGAAAAGCCATGAAATGTGTTTTGGTGTGAGCTAAAAGTTAAAAGTTTGAGTTTTCATAGTTTTTATTTCTCCCTCTGACAAAAACGTTGTAAGAAGAGATTTTTTTTTAAAAAAAGTGTCTATTCGTCCGGTTGCCGTATGAACAACCCCCGGTGCTATTCGTACATTTACCGATGTACAAGTACTTAGCGTCTTAGTCACGTGACCTCAACTGGCCAATGAGGGGTGCTACGTACTGATAGAATGTCGGTATATTGATACGACTACCGTACGAATAGCCACTGCCCTTTTCTTTATTAGAAGGTCAAGGTTTTAAAAGAAAACTAAAGAATAAATAAGAATGTACAACATTAGCATAGCCTGAAATGTTTTCTTTAGGTTTTTTTTATATCTGTAAATAATTATGTTCCTCCAAAGCCTTACTATGTGCAATAGTACTCATCCTCATTGTAAAACCCCACTTACGGCTTATATATATATATATATATATATATATATATATATATATATATATATATATATATATATATATTATTTATTTTATTTTTATTGTACTTTTTAATTTTGCCTTTATTTTTCCTTCTGTATTTACAGTAGCTTTTTTGTTTGCATGCTCTTTGTGTGTTTGGCTGCTGTAACGTGTTTTATTTTTTACACTTTAAGTGCTTGTATTTTGTTTACCAAAGAGAGACTTATAAAATATATATATGTTTTTTTTATTGTTTTATAAATAAATATTTGTGACAGGATTCCTTATATCCTTATTTATTTTAATCGATTAAGTCAAGAAAGTTGAATTATGGTCAAATTTAAAGGAGGTAAACTCGAGAATAATAATAAATCAAAGAGTTCAAACAAGGAACTCAGGCCCTTTACCATAGTACTAACTACACACTCAAGGAAAATATAACATAGTTACGTGGGACAAGGGTCACTTGTATATTTAAGGTGTGTAGATATTCTGCATTGAAAGCTGTAGTAAAACAGTTTACGGTTTAAAACTAATAAGTTAGAAGTTAGGATTTGAATACATTCATGATGTAAAAGTGTAAAACGATGTAAAAGTGATGATAGTGATAGACGACTGCTGAATATACTTTATAGATGAGGTTATGATGTTTCGCTTTTCTGTGATTCCTTTTTAATAAATCACAAAGTAGAACCTGAGAGCTGTAGCTTTGTTAGCCACACTACGACAACTGGCATTTTTCTGATTTTTACTTAAACAGAGCCTAATAAATACAAGTCAAAGCAGTTCTTAGCCTGCGGGGGGGGAAAAAACTACTGTACATCTTGTCTTCATGTAAATACAAAGAGGAACAAACATATCTATTTGCAATGTCCGGGCCAAGATGTCTTGCTCAATCAAGTGAAAACCCACTTATTACAACCATTTCCTGATTTCACAAGAAGGCTGTTAAGTTTCTTTACTTTTCTTTTCCCCTTAAAAAAATGCAATACAATCAAACCATTAAAAAATGAAAAGAAATGCATAATTTTTTAAAAAATGAAGTGAAAATTCTTGCTTGAGAAAACAGTTTAAAAATAAAAAACTGGCATAAATTTTTAGAATTTTAGAATATCTTAGAGTTAAGGTTAGGTTTAGGGTTAGGGTTAAGTTATAACCCAATATCGCAACAATTTTTAGCGACTTGGTACGTGCTATTGGTACGGTTACAGAAGTACAAGTACGTAGCGTCTTAGGGTTAGGGTTAGGTTTAGGTTTAGGTTATGACCCAATATCGCAACAATTTTTAGGGTTAGGGTTAGGTTTAGGTTTGGGTTAAGGTTTAGTCTTAGTCACGCAACTTAAACTGGCCAATGACTGACCTATCACGTGACCTAACCTGGCCAAATAGGGGCGCTGCGTACTGATAGAATGTCGATATATTGATACGGCAACCACTGCCAACAATAATTGATTATACAAGAGCTGTGTGTACCGGTACTTTGAAAAGCCTCTGTGAAGGTCATTCTGACATGTGGAAGAAATTTATCTGGTTAAAAAAAAAAAAGGTATTTTGTAATTAAAGTACTCACCATTTTCAGAATATCTATCCCACTTTCCTCCAAACCGTGCAACTGGTTGCCTGATAAAAAAAAGTCTTTGCTCAGTCTTTGTTTGAGTTTCAGTTGTGGTCCCAGAGAGGAAGAAGTGCAGATACTGGGAGATGGTGAGTGTGTGTGTTTATCTGTGGAGGGGAGGGTGTAAGGGTGGTGGTGGTGGGGGGTTACCCTGCAGATCTGTCAGTGACACAAGCATTCGTCTGAAAGCGAGAACTTCCTCTTTTGCAGGTTCTCTGTGTGTGCTGCGAATAATGACCGTTAGAGGTTACGTGCATGGGGCAATCGCTTCTATTTGCTCATCCTGGCAACTTCCTGCAGTTTTTATGTTACAGCTGATGATCAGGTTGGAGATCAACAGCACGCTGGAGAAGGAATATACCTGATAATGGTTGAGATAACGGTAGAGAATTTGATTAGTGTGACCAAGGTGCCACCCTTTCATGATTTTCATTGATTTATCTTCAACATAGTTTATACCTTCGGTCTAATTCTGTGCGGCCCTTAAGACAAATCTGCCAAAAAATGTAATTCAAGTTGGAAGTAATATGAAGCCCAACATAATACACAAAATAACTCCAAAAACACACAAAACAGCAAATGCACAGAATGTCAACAGAAATACACAAAGCAACAGCAACAAAAACACACACAAAAATTATTTTAAAATAAACTAAAAAGACTCATAATACACACAAAAGGACATCAGACACACAAAACAACCACCTGAAATCACAAAAGAACAACAATTACACAAAATCACTGAAAAAATACCCAAAATGACAAAAATACTAAAGAAATTAATAAAAAAAAAATAAATAAAAACACTAATTGACAATAAACAAAATGCTAACATACACAAGAAATAACAAAAACATATATAATGACAGAAAAATGCATAAATTGACTCCAAAAACACTCAAATCTTTTCTGTGTTAATGCTCAGAATCACCGTTATTCTTAATACTGGCATGAATGTTGATAATGTGACCCTCTGATCAGACAATCGCATTTTTTGTGGCCCCGCTGTGCTAACAGATGCCCATCCCTTGTCTGTACTGTTAGTGCTCACTTAATCGCAATCCTTATTTTTACGGGTCCTGCCTCTAGGTGGTACTGTTGTGTTTATCAGAGCGGTTGTCCTGACTTTGATGTCTTGTAGCACATTTAATCTGTGAATGAATCTGTTTAACCAATTGCTTAGGAACCAGGCAAACATTGGGGGATATAATGTGATCATGTTCAATCCTTAAAGTAGTCTACTGGTGCAATGTATCAGCTAAACTATTGAATATTAGAGACTTGAAAACACGTGTGCGTTTCGACGTTCAAAGATGAAAACTACAGAGAGAACTTTCACCTGCTACTACCACCTCCTCGCCTATTGTCCTCCACGCCAAATCCTTCCTAGTCCAGTCCCAGTTATAAAGGCCATGTCATACAGCTCCAGGTGGTCACACACAGCTTCTACTCCATGGTTGACTGGGTGAACAGACCAGTGACCGGTGTCCGTGTTGACGGCCTGACGTCATCGTCAACAAAGACACTGATTGGCTTTTGTCATGCGAAACAGTCGCAGGAGTTCAATATTTTCAACTCCTGCAAATATGACAAAAAATCGGTTCCGCTTGCACGGCCAACGCTCTTGACGTGCGGATCGGACAGCACCGCCGCACAGGAAATATTTGGCCTCTGGGCCGCGTCTATCTATTGACTTTGTATGTAATCTGAACGCACGAACATTTCCTGAAGCATCCGGTTTGAACGCCGCATTAGGCTCAAGACTTGGTGGTGTAATGGTTACAGCACCTTCTGGTGTCAATGGAGTTTCAATGGCACCAATTGATGCTCCCCTGACCCGGAATTGCAATGATTGTATTATCCTTAGCTGCCCAGTTGTTGGTCAGTTCTTCATTGAGATGTCCAATTAGCAGCCTTTGTGCAACGATAGTCTACCGTTGTCAGAGCTAATGACTTATTTTGGTCTTAACTGTGTCATGAGGCATAACTGCTTTACAACGCTGCTTTACAACGCTCGTGTATTTGTTCTCTTTGGTGTCTGATCATCTCTATGGCCCCTTTATCCCAAATCTATTTCTTATAAAGTGTACGTCTACCCTTGCTAACATAAGACACATTCTCCAATACTTTCAACAAACCTGTCCTTTGTGTAATTCAGAAAAACCTCTCAGAAAAACCTCCCTTTCTTGCCATTTCCCTGTAATCACATACTGCTACACTTACTAATCATAACATTCCCTTTGGTGTTGCTAGATTTTGTTATGACACGCCCTCATGACACTTAATCAAGCTCGAAATAGAAAAAAAAAGCTTTAAAACGTGCTGGGTTCCTCTGCAAGAAATGTCTCTGAGTTTCACATTAAAGTATTCCTTTCAGATCTACGTAGAAAAGTTCATGAGCTGTTTTTTATGAATTTGAAGAATGTTCTCTTTGATGAATGGAATTAAGGTCATCTTCTATACAAATGTCCAAGAGACCCAGTTTAACATGTCTTTGTTTTCATGAGTTGGAAGTGTCAGCAGACTGAAATGATTTAAAATCAGATGTTTTGAACCGTTGTATACAAAATGCACTCTGTCGAGAGGTAAGCATCAGTTTTCGCACATGTTTCTGATAAAAGGGGAATGAAAACCTTCTGAAACTGTCTATTTAATTCTTCACAAGCATTTAGTTTATTATTAAAGTATCAATCTTTGTATGGGTCTTCAGCAGACATACAGTAGTTTCAGAAAGATAGTTCATGGGATTCGATTGCAAGCGAAGATGTCGAAGCATATGATTGTTTTATTTTTTTTGTTTTTTTTTTGTTTCTTCTTTGATTGGTGATACATAAACGTATTGTCCTCCTTGTCTTCATCTTATCCACATTAGTGTCCTTCCTCACTGACTCCTCCCTCTCTTTCCTCGGGGCAATGGATGCCCATCCTCTTTTGCATCTTCTCCTCCTCGAGGCGAAGCTCCATCGAGTCCACCAGGTCGTAGATGCTATCCAGCGACCACATGGGAGACGGGAACCAGGCTTTGACATCTCCATCCTTCCCCACTATCAGCATACTGAAGTAGTCCTTCGTGATCTTGAGCTCTTCTCTCACACTGTTAACCACATCAGTGGACAGTAGCTCAACCTCACTCTGACTACGACCTGAAGAACCACAACAAAATGTTGAATTCCACAAATTTCATCTGGGAAACTTTATTTAATCCTGAAAATTGTTGTTTTTGTTACAGTAGTATTGTACAGTTTCGTACTACTTCTATAATAAATCATATTTTAACCTCCTTCAAGACTGTAACTTACCATTTAAGGGAAATAGTTCAACAGTTCCAGATGCCTTTTGTCCTGTTCCAGTTAGCTTCAACATAGCAAAGTGGCGAATACCTGAAGAGAAACCCATAAAACTCTTCTTTATCAGTGAAACCGTATGTAGGTATTGTTTTCACTATAAACAAGGATATAGTCTGCATTGCATTCCATATCTGAATTGATGCCAAGTTAACGTGCTTTGTTTCTAGCTTTGTGGGAGTTCTGTTGAAATGCTGTTAATTACAGGGATATATTCCTTATCCATTAAATGCTCCACAAACTGTTGAGTGATTTTCCTAAAATATGGCCAAAAACTCAGTTTTGGGGCCCCTAGGGGCTTATGGATCTCTTGGTAAATGCATAATCTAGCCAGAAACAAGGCCTCAGCCACCTTTTTCTGATGTACCTCTGATTAAAAATATTTTTCAACCTCTCATCAACACATTTTTAAATAGTTCTGGGATACAATAAATTTTATTTGTCAATTTAATTTGAATATGCATTTGATGCTTTAAATTCAAATTCATAATGTACAATTAATAAACATTTATCTATTCATGTATTTATTTATGTCTGAAGACAATCACATTATAGACAATATCAGACATGTTGTATTTGCGGTAAATATTTCACATCTTAACACCGCTTTCATTTTTATTCTGTGCACAATTTGGCTCATTTTTCAGTTATTGTCCAAACCAAAGGCTGAACATTAACTGGTGAAGTTTACTGTGACCCATATATTCCATCATCAGCATCCCAGAGACTGTTTGTGTTTGTGTTACTCACCCAGTTGGCACTCGTGTCCCCTGAGAGCCGAGAGCTGCTGTTGTAGAGAGTAATCCTCCTCAGTGGGAGCAGAGATAAGCAGAAGTCTCCTCTTGGACATGAACCTGGGTGTAGATTTAGATTATATGTATATTTACATAATACGTTTTATTTCCTGCAGTGTTCATTTCATCATAGTTTTTGTGAACTATATTTTTTGACCTACGTAACGGACAATTGCTGACATTTTCATCAAAAAGATACAAACTAGACACAATGGCTCTTAGAAGTCTGAAGTTATTATGAACTAACTTCAATCAATGGACAATTTTTTAGGGCTAAATTAATGAGTGACATCGCTGTATGTGATCTTAAATAAGGTCATCAGAGGAAATCTGTACAGGATGTTGGAATTAGGTATTTTCCGCTATGCTTAGATTTTGGTGTTAATTTAATTAAATACATTTTTGTTGACTACAGTTATTCAGCTGATTACTGGACAATGATGAATACAAACAAAGGAGGATGATGAAAACTTTGACGAAATGAAGACATTTTATCAGGAAAAAACAGACAAAAAGGCTTTTATGAAGGCTACCAATCATTTTAAATGTTGTGGAACGAATCTTGACTAATATTAAAAAAAATACAGAAGAGTAAAACTGAATAAAATGTCCCCCTGGAAAATCAAACCATAAATTTGCTGTATTTTGCTACATTTGCTTGTAAAATAAAATAAAATCTGTATTAAAGTTTAATGAGACACAGTTTAGTTTTGCTGTACTATGTTACTTTCAGTGCAAAACAAAAATTAAAATACATATATATATAATAAATCTGACCTCAGCAGTAGACTTTGAACAGCAGGCTGGTGTGTGTGCTCAGAACACAGCGAGGGATTCATCCTTTCTTTTTCTTTCTCACGCTGCCTCGAGGGAAACTTGTCAATGTACTCGAACAAAGCTGTCGTTGATGGAGGAGCCTCAAACACTCTCTGTTTGGAAGTATTAGTGCTGATTAGGCAAAAAAAAAAAAACCCAAAACAAACAAACAGCAGTTTAATCTGTTTTCATTAGAAAAAATAAACAAATAAACCCCTCGACACTTTCTTACATTTGGCTTGATGTCGTAATCTGTGACAGTCATTGAAAAGAGGTCAGAGGACGACAGGCCGAGTTCAGCTCTCAGCAGAGAGATGAGGCCAGGATCTGAAAACTGATCTGATTGGACACTGAGGAGAGGCTCCGACTCTGTAACACACACAATACCAAAATTTTAGTTCAAAGTTTACATCTTGCAATTATCTTACAATTCACCCAACTACTGGTAGGCCTATGCATTTTTATGTGTGAATTACGGGATAACTTTTTCACTTCTTATACGATACCAAAATTGCAGCCTTGCACATTGGCTGATATCAATACAACACGATATCGGCATGCCATGAATCATGCATGTTTTTCTTACTTGCTGTATTTTGTAGTGTTAGAAAAGGCTTTATCAAGTGATATTTTCTCAGACAACAGAGAACAATGATCAGCAACAGCAGGTATAAAAAAAGAAAAACTGACCCATTTATTATTTACCAATGGTTTACATAGATTTTAACCTTAAACGTTAAAATATTCTACAATGGAATAAAGACCCTGAAAAATAACCTAATTAAATCTAACAAAAGTAAAGTGCAAGATAACATCTGGTTAAACAAATTCTACAAACGAATAGAATAAATGAAAACTTTATCCCTATTCACACAGGATTAGTTTCACCTAGGGGCCACATGTGATTTGTAATAATTGCGGAGAATGTCTGTGATGTTAATCCCGTGCGAATCGGCCATGTCAGTAATTTGTAAAGTAAAAATTCCCCCACAAATTACCTACTATATGTTGCTGAACTCCGAGGTCCTGTGATAATACTAATCCAATGCGAATATGCCTCTATGTGATTTGGACAGAAATTGGCGGGATCCGATGCGTGATTGCGCTTTTTTTTTTGTTTCCGGTGTTTGAGTTTACTTTGTATTAAAACCGATTCTGAGCATATATGCGTGCATGTAACCTTAACCCTAAGCTAATCCAATCAACTAATTAAGCATGTGTCCGTTTGCTTTGAAAACAAAAATAAACAAAACTGAATTTTTTTTTTTAGCAGAAATTTTTTTTTCGATAGTGCGCATATATGCTCGTAATCAATCTCAGTACAAGCTAAACACAGACCGTGACACCGAGACGCATGTTTATTTACTTTTGGCGAAGAATGGAGGCTGCATTGAAGTGTTTATAAAAACTTTTGGGTCCTGGGTCAGCAAAACCTTATCGGCCCGTAACGTACGGCAACAACAAGAGAAGGCTGAAGAGAAGGAGCAATGTCAGAAGCAAATGGTAGATCACGTCCTGCTTTGCACCGTGCGGTAAGAATCTTTTTTTTTTTTTTTTTTTTCTGTTTGTAGCCTTTTCTTTAATACAGCTGGTTAGCGCTAGCAGTAGCGCAGCACCGAGCTGTGGTCAAAAGCCTAAAGTTGTTTTAACATCAACTCACACGTTTTCAGATGTCCATAATTTCAGCAAAATCTCAGGCTTCGGTGATCCCGTGCGAATGCGCCACATAAAAAGCAGTCGTTGGGGTGGTCATTTATTTATTACATGTGGTCCTATAGGTAAAACTAATCCTGTGCGAATTGGGCTTTAGTGTGAATGTTACAATCTTTCCATGTGGTTGTTGTACCTTTCCTTCTTATTAAAAAATATTTCCTCTTCAAATTTGAATCTTTGATGTGGATGTTGCGCTCTCTGAGTGCTCTCGTTTTCTTTGTCTTACACACTTTCTGAGAAAAGAACACGCATCAATTTTCTATGGCTGTTCCCTCCTGGAAGGCATAATCTATACAGACATTAAAAAATAAGATTTACTTAAATTCACGAAAACTTTCATGCTTGCATTCATTTCCACAATTTGAAGCTTGAATTATGGTGTGTGCAAAATCTGAGACCTGAATTGAAGGCAATTGAATGGAATTGGTTGAATTTATTCCATTTCAATTGCAGCAAACCTTTGCAAAGGCCTCGCAACACACACAAACGCACCGTAGCAAAATGCCACACACACACATGAAAAAGCCTTCATACCAAGCTGGTGGTTTTGTAGTGTGAGCGTTGCATCGCTTCTTTCACCCACAATGGTTGCCACAGTGACCTTTCTGATGGCAAGATGACACTGTTGCTTCTTGTTCTCCTCGTTCTGCTGAACGTACAGTGTTGCATCTTTGCTGGGTGTGGAAATGACCTGTTAGAAGAGCAGGGCAAAGTTGTAAAATGTTCATTAATCTAAAGATATGTATCTGTTACCTAAGTGTATTTATTAGTCCTGAGTTTGCTTTCTGAATGTGAAGTTTTGTCTCACCATTAACCTTCTTGTCCCACGTAAACTGTCCAAAAGCTCCTTCAGGGCAGTTATGTCCTTTTCACTTGGTTCTCTGTTGGACTTTTTCCCTCTTCCCTTTCCTTTCTTCCCTTTCTTTCCTTTGCCTTTTTTCTTTGAACTTTCTTTTTCTTGTGTATTTTCTTCTTTTTTTGACTGTGTTTTATCTTCTTTGTTTTGCACTTCATGGTTTTTCTTTTCTTCTTCCACAGTCGAGCCAGGCCTATTTAAAACACACAAAAAAGGCTTTGATTTTTTATTTTATTTCATTTATCAGTCTATCTTAATAAATGTGTAAAGATACGGCATGCACGTGAACAAATAGTAACATGACCTTTGGAAATATGACAGTTACAAAAGAAGAGCACCTTTCATGCCTCCCATCCTTGTCGCTCTTAGAAACCGTCGATGGATTAGACACAGTTTCTTTTCCAACGCTCCCATCACTGGTGCTCGAGTCCTTTCCCCTCTCAGGCCCCTTAGGCGCAACTTTACGAATGACAAATCTTGCTTTGCCATTCAGGATATCCTGGATTCTATTCTTCAGCGCTGCTTTTTTGTACAGAGCAGGATTTCTTTGTGAAGGTACGACAGAGGTCGTATTTCCACGCCTGTGTGGGCTCGGCATCGTTTTCTTCTTCCTTTTGACCACAAGCTTCTTTTTTGTTGTTTTACACCTAAGAAAAGTGATTTTAAAGTTTAATGTTATGACCAAGACTGGACGGAAAGGATCTAGAAAAGAAACACACAATAAACTTTTAATGGAAATTTAAAAAACACCTAAACCTTTGGAATAACTCAACAAGCAATGGCTGTACAAGACATTGTGTTCTAATTGAATGTTATCACGAGAGTTAATTTGCTAAATGATGTTATAAGCTGATTATAGGTCATCCCATCTACTTTATTCTATGGGCCGTTGCTTTTTGGTGAAATCTCCTGACAAAACAAATGATAAATTATAAGTATATACAGTAAAGACTTTGTTTGGTTGGTTAAACACAGCTTTTAGTCATTTTTAAAGGGTACAAGTGTAACGCCAACTTCCCATTGTAACCTTTCACAACAAGAGTCATGGACACAGCCAATACACTTGTCATCCAAGCATAGTTTTAGGTTATTTTTAAATCATATTTTCATATTGAGTCATATTTTCTTCAATCAATGTCCTTGCTGTTGTTTTTATGCTGTAAAGTGTCTTTGAGTGTCTTGAAAAGTGCTTCTAAATCAAATGTATTATTATTATTATTATTATTATTATTATTATTATTATTATTATTATTATTATTATTATTATTATTATTATTATTATTATATGGGGTAAAAAATCGGGAACTTTTATTATTCATTCAACACTTGCTAATTACGACCTCTCCAACCTCTTCTATCACACAGGAAGTTACCCACAATCACCCATAATAAGTACAGTTGCACCCAAAGGAATAAGGTGGATAGAATTATATTGGCCACTGCCAACCAGTTAAGAAAAGGCTGTCCAATCATTCATTTAATCTTTGGTGTATGTTTCAAATAAACTAGAAACTACGCTTGTCAAACTTAACCTCGAGTTCGATCCTTTTCTTGTCATCTTCTCCAGTTTCCTCACAGGAAATTGATCAATTAGCTCCAAAATTGCCTCAACGCGGACTGGATAAGGAAATCGCTCGCTGACCCGCATGCTTTTCTTAATCAGCAACATGTTGAATTCCTGAGCAGAAGTCAAACGACGGTCAAACCTCAGCGCTAACTTGGAAAAATCAGAGTTAAAGCCTAGAAAATAGCCATTAATCTGAAATGAATTCAAGTGTCTCTGATTACATGGCTGGTTAGATCCAGTTGATGTAGGAGCCTCGTCACTGTTTCAGGGTCCAGACTTTCTACTATGGCTTCCCCTTCAATTGTGGTCTTCTGGATTCGGCCTTCCACTATGGCATTCTGAATGATGATTATGATGAACGTGTCTCTTTCTGCAAGGCGACAATTCAGCCCTTTCTGGGGTCCATGTGTGTAAAAGAACAAGGCACGATATGGTATAAACAGAAAAAGAAGGAAGAACAGAGAAGAGCTTGGAAAATCTGTCTATGTTTACAGTTTATATGCAGTGGTTTAAAGAAAAAAAAATGTAATGAAAAATACTGACATTTTCTATATTGTGTAGAAGTGTTTTTGAGTATTCTAAACCTAATAAAATAGTGGCTTATGAGTAACTTAAAAATGTATTTTTTTTGTTCATAATTGAATATATATGTTTTTACTCTATATATTTTAATAAACTAAGTACCATAACATTAAAATTTGTAAGTTCTGAGAAATGAAGAAATTAATTTGGTTCCGCTGGAGATTTCTTTCCATAAAAAGTGGGAGTTTTTTCTTCCCACTGTCGCTAAATGCTTGTTCATGTCGATCTTGTTGGGTTCTTTCTTTTTTACTATGGACTTTATATTTTGTTCAGCGCTTTGGGATGACTTGGTTGTATTTTGCGCTATATAAATAAAGGTGAATTGAACTGAATTGAATTGAATTAAACAAGGTTTTAAAATTAAAGTCACTTAAAATTTACTAAACAGACGCCTAAAATTTTCAGTGTTAATCATTTTAAGATTCTGGTGCAATATCCTGACAAATTAAATGACATAAGTAAAAAAAAAAAAAAGACTTTGGTTTGGTTAAACACAGAGCTTTTAGCCATTTATTAAAGTTTACTAGGGTAACACCAACTTCCTCTTATGACCTTTCACAACAAGAGTCATGGAAATCGCCCATACACTTGTAATCCAAGCATAGTTTTGCATATATTTGTATGTATACATTTTTTCTTTTTTTTTTTTAAATTAAAGTCACATGAAATTTACAAAACAAACGCCTAAAATGTTGAATGTTAATAATTTTAAGATTCTGATGCAATTTCCTGATGAATTAAATGATATAATATAAATAAAAAAAGGCTGTTTGGTTAAACACAGAGTTTTTAGCCATTTATTAAAGGTTACTAGGGTAACCTAGTCAGGTAAGTGTTAATATTTTTGAGATTTTAAGTTGATGAAAACTCAAAATTATTAAATTACCAACTCAATAACTTTGAGGAAACATGTTTTCACAAAAGTTTCGAGTATTCTGAATTAATCTGGGTTTACAGGATAAGTAAACCAGGATTTAATCCATGCATGTGTGGGTGTTTAAACTATAGCCCAGTGTAACAAACCTATTGTAAAGAATGAATGTTGCTGTTCGTTACCTGTTCTGTCTCCTCTAACTGCCTCTCCATCATCAGAAGGTAGTGATCATTATGTGACGGGGCAGTAATCACCCACAATCGCTTTTTTCCTAGAGAAGGCCGAAGTACATTTTAAAAATCTTTTTTAAAAAAAAAGTATGAAATGTGTGTATTAAATGATCCTTGCCTTCAAATTCAGCCATGAGGTCCAGCTCTGTCACCACACTATAAGGTTCACCAACTCCCCTGTTGTTTCCATGATTGCCATCTTCCTCCAGCCCCAGTTCATGCTCCACACCTGGAGGCAGATCGGAATAGTCCCCCCAGTCCCTTACATTAGGATCCAGGTGCTCCTTGGGTTTGCCTCCATGAATCCCTGACCAGGCGTTAACCAAACTCAGGAAGCTGAGACTCCACAAAGCCACAAACAACAAACAGTATGCAGACTGAAAAGGTTGCATTCTTACACACAAGCTGTAGGAAAAAAAAAAAAACAGATTCAGAAATCAGCTAGAACTGCTCGGCAGCTCATAAAACCTCATCTGGAACAAAAATGAATGAGTCGTGTCGTCTCCAATCCTGGTAAACAAAGAGAATTCCTCCACAATATTAAAACGCTCACAAAATTCCAGCTAAAAAAAAAGTTTCCATAGTTCCATTCCAAGTTCAAAAACTCTCAAAATACATGATTGTTTGTCCTGGATGAATGCAGGTGGGTCAGATCAGGAGTCTGAGTAAAAAATGAAAAGTCTGCAGATCTTGTGGGACGTCCTTCTGCCTGCACACGATCCTGGTTCACATTACACCCCAGGCTTGTTACCAGGAAACTCCTGGAATTTTCTGCAACTTCAAAAGGTTTCCAGCTGAAAAAAATCCTCATGCTCTCTGACACCCTCTGTCTTTCACACTCAGTGGTCTCCTAACAATTAAACTGTGTTTCGCATGAACTGCCAAACACATAGAAAACAAATAACTCATTCATTACATTAGAATATTCATGCAGAAAGAAAAATAAAATGTGCAATATTCAATATGTGGGAACTCCGATCATTACCGTGGCCTGGATCTATCCACGTGTTTTAAAACACATTGTTTTGTGAGTGTTGCAGAACGCAAGATGAACTTTTCTTCTGCTTCAGGGGCATTATTGAGAGGCTGATCCTGACCTCTGACCTCACTGCAGTGAAAACAAACAAAAAAAAACGATCCCTTCAGGCAATGCGTTCTTAACAAAACATAACACCAGGAGGAGAGTGATGATGTATGGATTTATTTGATATAGGCCCATGCAGCTACAACACTTTATGGAACCCGTTTCGCCACACACAGATGGAAAGAAGTAACAAAGACAAGTGAGTGAGTGCGAAATTGTAATATGACGATTTGAGCTGGAAGGATGTTAAAGCAAGTCAACTTGAAGCAATTTTTTTTTTTTTTTTTCCAGTTGGTTTTGACACTTTTAAAACTTCAAGACAAGAGCACGAACCATAAATATCCCAGACTACAGACATTTGAAGAAAAGTTCTTTCAAGGTCAAAGTTTCAAATTAAAGTTAACAACAAAGTTCTAGCATTGCAAAAAACAACAAAAAGAAAAACCCTCAAAAATATCTACTCTAAATGAAGTCAACAAAATGTTTCTAAGCCCTAAACTGCAAATATAACTCAGAAGTTTCATCTTTCCACCATGAATAACTATCTTAACAAATACACTGTTGTCTACAGTAGATCAATGTCAACAGCTTTTAATAAGATGACATAAAATCATTATTTTGTGACTATTACAGGATACTGGTATTGATTTAATACTGTGATTTAACAATGAAATGTCAGAGTTTACTAGGTTTGCAGCTTTGCAGGATTGTAATAATATATTTTTCCTGCAGCCACAGACCTAGCAAACAGACAAAAAAAAAATAGATAAAAAGAATAGACAATGGTCTGGAAGTAATGTACAAAATGAGTTACAGCCACAATTATTCCTATACGTTTTATTCAATCTAAAAGCTGTGAACATCTTAGAATAACTGATTCATGCAAAGACACAAAATAGACCAATACAATTAAAGAATGCAAGCTGAGCTGTGTGAAAGGGTGCAATGAAAACCAGGCAAAGCAAATATGCATTCCACTGCCAGATCCCAATAAAGAGAACCAGATGATCATATTGTGTGTGTGATGTATCACTAAATCTGTATGTGGGACATTAAACTAGTAATGAATTAGAAAATAAGTTGTGCAGACATGAAAACCTGGATTTTTTTCTGTGGGTTTGCAGTTGCACAGATAAACTGTAGTTTTGGTTAAAAAAAAGTGTTGTTTTGTGCAAAGGTGTCAGCGTTTCAATTACTGGTATGTGTTTTTAAATGAATGTTATGTGTATCCCTGTTTAATCTCAATGTACTGGATGGTTTTTATGTCTGTCTTGAAGATGCTGATATGTATTTAAATTGCCCCTGAGGGGACAAATAACATGGTTTGAATTGAGTTGAATTCATCCCAGCTGACACATAGCAGGGTACACACTGAAAACAACTGTCTGTCAAAGGGTTAACACACATATTGTACATATTATACTATACTGTAGCGTCCCACAGAACGCTGGAAAGGACGACAACCTTCTTGCTCAGGGATGTTACAATACATTTTAAACCAGACACTTTAGCAATGAGGTCAAATTCCTCATAAATGGCAGTTTCTTTTCAAAACAAGAGATAAAATGCAATATAACATGACATTCACACTTAAACACTGTACTGTTACACATTGACTCGGGGCTGTGCAATAGTCCATGCTCTCTATTAATGTGCTATTCTTGTACAATTGTATATGGTGTATATTTATATATTCATGTGTCATTTTTTTTCTTCCAATTGTGTCCTTTAAAATGTTTAAGAGTTCCTATGCGTGTGGACTATTAGCGTATGCAGCACAAATGGCGAATGCACTTCTTTATTCTTGATTTTCGGAAAGCACGATCCGATAAAATATACATGCAAAAATTAAATCGGACCCACTGCAGATCTGAAATCAATGGTTGGTGAACATTCATATAGCTTAAATGTATTGAGTTTTATTTTTGTATACCTGTTTAAATATCTTCCTTTTTCCATTTTTTATCATGCTGTTTTATTTATCTGCTGCTGAAACTCTTAAAATGTCCCTTTTGTGGGACTAATAAAGGTCATCTTTATCTAATACTGTATCTGTGCATGAATAGGTGCAATACTGCGTCAGTTAGAGGTTATAATTATTATTACACCATTATTATGACCCAGTTTGCTAACTCTATCTTGCTAAACAAGTTCTGATGAACTACGGCTGGGCCCCCGAAATGTCTCCGCGCCGAATAGGACGTAACACGTTTCCGAGAATTCAATCAAAAGACTCGATTCCACCGAGTAAAACAAATCAAATTGTCCGACGTGAAATCGCAATCTACGTTTAATTGCCTTTGAAACGATATATCACATGACTATGTTCCGATAAATTTCAAAAAGGTCCCTGAGAGGCTCTTGACATCTGCTCATAGAATATCCATGTCAAATTACAGCCCGATTCAATGAACATTAACGGAGGAGTAGTCATTTGAAAAATAGGCCCCATTTATATATTGGTATGTGCCAATGATTCGGTACCGCCAACCTTCGCAATATGTCTCGCAAACAAATAAGAAATCAACTTTCGTTTGTTTTTGGTTTTTTTGGGGGGCCCCCAAATCAAAAATGGTAGGTATAATCTATGGATGGGTACACATCCAGCCCAATCCATTCACAAATAACAGGGGAATAGTTATTTTAACTCGTGTACACAACAAGAGGAAGAAGAACAAAGGGAGTGGCATTTTGAGTTCGCTAGCCCAGCCTAAAAAGTATGGAGTTAGATTTGTGTCTTTATTATTCAATAAAAAAAAAAAAAAAAAAAAAAACTTTTCAATTGAAAAAAATTTAAAATCACTTCAATCAAAAATGTGTTACTTCACTCATGAATAAATATTTTCAAAGATTTTTTTTAACTGATTGAAAATATTTGAATTTTTAGATTGAAAAGTTTATTATTATTATTATTATTATTATTATTATTATTATTATTATTATTATTATTATTATTATTATTTTATTTATTTATTTTGTTTTAAATCTACCTCCATAAAAAAGCAATACAGTTGATGATGAGATCTTAATAGCAATTTGATATCTGTTTTAATGTGCATGTAGGGAATTTTATTTAATTATTTTTTTTAGGAATACATCCGATAAGGATAGGTCGTTCTATGGTTTTGAATAAAAGATAAATAAAGTTTGACACATTTTTTTCTATCACGATGAACTTGAAAAATGTGCATCTTATATAAAGTGTTAGGTGGGATTAATAAGTAAGCCACGTATTAGCAACAGTCAGCAGACGCACGGACGTGCTGTGATCATAGACTTAAGCTGTGATCATAGACTTAAGCTGTGATCCTACATATATCTATGCTGTGACGCATCTCTTCTGATCCAGTAATATTCGCAGGTCCAACAACTTCCGGGTCGACGCAGAGTTCGTCTGTGCCGCACAGAGCCCGGACTTTCTGCTAAGGTCAGTGCAGTTATCTGTCTGTAACCTCTCCGCTCTCACTTTCCATCGTGCACTTTCTCTGGATTTGCACTCTTTGGAGTGAGCCAATCCTCCTTTTCACACAAACTCCACTAACGTCCATTAAAATGAATGTGAACTCAACGTGAACCGCTAGCGCGCCGGCTAGCTCTCGTTAGCTTAGCCCCCCACCACCCCCACACCCTGCCTCCATGTATGTTACAGACTGAGACAATAAGAGATAAAGTATTGTCTGCACATGTGATAAATGCTGCCAGTGAGACACTTAGGGAAACATTAGTGAGAGTCGGGTGTGTAAAATACACGCACGTGTCCTCTGCAGCTTCAATGAATGACACAGGGCTTTGTTTTGGTTTGACGTGCGTTTAAAAGGCGACCAATGCGTTATAAAGGCTACTGTGGTGTTAGCTTATTGGGGAGCTGTGCTAGGGTTTAAAATACTGCTTAAAAACCCACAGTGAATATCATGACGATGCTCAAAGTGTTGACTTAAACTGGCTGATTCATCACATTTCTGCACTGCCGCACTTTGTGGTGACGTGGGACTTTCTTTTTTCTATTTCTGCTCTCACCTTGTGTCAGTCCATTTTTTTCTATTAAAAAAAGTAAGTTACACAGAATTCCATTTTTTTTTTTTTTTTAATTCAAGGACAAAATGTCATAAGTGTGTTATTTACCCATATGTTATAACTACGTTATTTGTATTAATAAAGCATTTCAAAGACAAAATAAGCCTCTCAACATAACTATTTGGGACACTCAGAACTTAAATAAATACAGTTAATAAAATTGTATTCAATTTGATTTTTGATTTTGATATGGCTATTTTTTTAATCACAGTCCTACATATGATTCGTTATGTAAGAGATTCTCAGAGATCTAATGTTGTAAATAGTACAAAGTAACACATTTTGTGCAGTATTAGAAATCTTCATATTTACATTAAGAATTCTGCATTACATACAGTAGAAGACGTATTAAATAAATATAGAGTAATTTGAACCATTTTTTTTAACCCAGATCTACATATGTTACATTTTGACATTATAGTAACAGAATAAATAAGGATAAGGTATTTCTTTCTCTGCCTTTTTCTAGCTTTTAATTATTTTATCAATGATTTCCACTTCCACGTTCTGCTCGTGTTTCATAAGAACTTAAAAAAAAAAAAAAAAAAAAAAAAAACATCTCTAAGTGAAGTAATATCATTACTTTAATGTGCAGATAAACTTGTTTTAAGAAAACCCTGCCTCTATTGATTAGCCACTGGCTAATTCTATTATTTGAAAAATGGTGTAGCGCATAGCATACTAATGGTATTGTATTTGGAAATAATAATTGCTTGTTTTCAGATGCATGAATGAAAGCATGCCATCAAACTTGTGGTGGGAGTGTGTATGAGAAGAACTAATGCACAAATTGAGGTTGAATAGACGGCATCAAAAAAGACAAATCACATGCAATCAAGTAGATAATATACCGCTGCAATTTAAACACTATAATCTAACAGGTAATGCTTTTGTGCTGTTACAAAACCAGATTAGCATTACAGAACCCATGCATACTTAATTCATTATTTTTACCAAAAAGAAAAATGTAATTAATAAAAAAAAGAATGATTTTTTTTTTTTTGGTGTGAGGAAGTAATTTTTTAATCAACTTTGAAGTCGATACACGTTTCAGCTCAAAATATTTTAGTTTAACATGTCTTATATTATGAATCAGGGAATATTTTTTTCTTTAAATTGTTTAGATTTTTTCAAGTGGCTCTTATGTTTTCCTTGTAAACTAACATTAAACATAGTTATTTTCAAATTAAAAATTGAAAATTATAATTAAGTAATTTTTCAGCAATCTTTTGTGGACAGTTATCAATTAGCGTTTCTTCTTTGACATTAATTTTACTTTGATTTTTGACTTTCAAAGTGCAGTTTTTTATCTGTTCTGCTCTTTGTATTCATGGGACACTGGAGGACATAGTGATATTTGTTTGTTGCAAGCCATTTCCAGTTTAAACTATACTACGCCAGCCCCATGGCTCAGCTTATCCCAGTTCCAGTATCTCCTTTTAAAGTAAACATGCTCCCCCATGCTCTTAACTGGCCCAGTGTAACTCAGTGACAGTGCGGCAGCAGTATCTTGAAGTATGTCCAGGGTTTTACTGAGACAATCATCTAAACACGTGCAGATGAAGCGTCATGTTTTCCATGAAAAACAGGAAGTGTGTGATTCTACAGCACGAGATGTGAAAGATTGTCCTTTAATGTGAAGGGCATGTGTTGGGTCCTGATAGCATGTGGGGAAGTGAGTGACATGTTGCATAAAACAAAGGTCATACATATTGAATGTGTGTGTGGAGCATGCTAACCCTGTTGGATGCTTTTTGTGGGATTCCTTTTTTTAGGAAAACTATTTGTGTTTTTAATTTCACTTTTTTTAAATTCTCCTTGACCCCTGTCCCCCTCCCCTCCTCCCCCCCAGCTCTGTCTGCTGTTAACTCTCCTTCACTTCTCTTCCCCAGGAGGGCTGCTGTCTGTCCTGTTGAGCTCCTCCTGCAGTGTGAGTGTCAGGTGCGTGCGTGTGTGCGCTATGGCGAGCCTCCTTCGTGTCGTGGTGACCAGCTGCTCAGCCCCCGTATTCAGCGGCGTCTCCTGTGTGAAGCTTCAGAGCTGCGGCACCATTAAGTCACCATACGTCCGCTTTTTTAGGACCCACCAAGCCCTCAGACGGTGTGCTAGTCCAGGTAAGGAGAACACACATGATCAGGGACACAGTTTTTCATATTTATGTTTCATGTATTATTTTATATGTTTCATGTATTTATTTTATGAGCACAACTATTCTTTGTTGACGTTGTTTAGACATCTTGTCATTTTGAGATCCTGGTCTCATTTTAACACAAAGGTTAATTGCAAATGATGAGTTCTTGATAAAGTCATCAGTGGTCAGATGGTGACTTGTCTCTATGAGATCAGTTCATTCTGTTTTATACATATATATATATTTTTGTAGTGATTGTTCTTTATTTCAAAATGTTTTGTAATTGGTTTGAATAGAAAATTGGTTTCCATACTCTACATTTCATCAAGAAAGAATTACGTTACTTGTTTCATTTGCATCATTCATTATCATTACACAGTACTATTAATATGTTCAGACTTTAAAGGAAAAATGGTAAGATGTTAGCAAGTCACTTTGTGTCTGCCAGCATTCAGTCTTTATTCATATAATCCCATGTTGTTTGATTTGCTTTGTTAAATAGAAAATAAGACTGAAATTTAGCTTTGACTGTTGGTGTGTATTTTATTTGTTTACTTATAATGCATTAATATAATAAATAGCAAAGTTATGCTGCAAACAAAGGTAGCTAACAAACTGCAGTTGATGCTAAAATGTTTGTAAGTTTGTCTTAACATGAATAGATAAGACGATAAAGGTCTGTTTGAAAGCCGGGTGAATTAAACACGCATCAGCTAACGGTTTTAGATAGACATTGCACACCAGTGGTCATGTGACAGCAATGCCACCTGTAGCCTCTGTTTGCATTCCCATGTATTTGTGGATGAAGGTTCACAGCAAGTGTCAACCATGGAATAAAAATGTAAGGACGTAGTTTTGCTCAGCAACATGTCCATACTCTTAAGTTAGCATTGCCCTTTTTTCTGACAATAGAACTTTTGATTACTGTGTTGCTCATTCATTCATTTAATTCTTCAGATGAGCATTTATGGTCTCAGTGTAGGTGTAATCACATCATGAGAAGGAAATCCACAGTTTTGGCAAAAGTAAGATAAAGAGTCCTAACAGGGCCCCTTTAATCTTACTGCTGCAGTTTGTCCTTCACTGTTTTTCTTTCACTAGCACTGTGTTACAATGAAGTCACAAAGTGTGTCCTAATGATATAAGGCAATAATAGAGTATACAAACAGATAAAGCCACCCAAAGCAAGTGTGCACAGGTTATGATGTTAGTTTTCAAAGTTCACGGCTCACGGTTTGTGTTACCACCTGCCTGCTTTACCTCCAAGGTCATTGTAAGGGCACTGTTTCCCTCAGGCTTTCATAGACGTGCATGTGCAAACTGTAACAGTCCCAGCTTGTCTCTCTTTCTCTCTTCTTCTTCTCTCCCAGGTTTGCAGAGGTTGGTATTTCTGCATCTCTGTTAACAGCTGGCACTGTCTATTTTGGACACACAAGTATCAGTTTACAGTCTCGTGGAGCAGGGGGCACACGTCACATGTACCGTGTGCTGGTTTATGCTTTGACCTCTATGGAGCCTATAGATGTACAGTATAGCCTGAGCATGAAGCTGGTTATCGACACTCAAACTGTGGCAAGAGCGCTGTCATTTAAGACAACGGTATCTGCCTCTTATAGTTGCACTAAAAACTTGGACACGTTTTTGTTTTGAATCCGTGTACCCTTAGTTCTTCGGTTATTCCGTTTTAAAACCAAATCAAAATAGCAAATAAACAGTGTGGTTATTTTGTTTTACTGACTTGAAACCATAACAGAAATACAGAAAAATAAAAATCCAGACAAGCAGCGTTTTTCTGTTTTTAAAATTAAAATTTGTTCTGTTTGTGTGATATTTGGATATTTAAGGGAAACTAGGGTGAGAGCTTCATGTTTTCAGCTTACCACACAAAGAGGACCCACAGACGGGGGCTGACTTTTTCTCCTTGACAGAAAAAGGAGCAATATATAACTAAATCAACAACAGAAAAAATAATTTTTTTTCAAAAAGCATGCACATGTTATGTGATTAAAGAAACCAGAAGTGATGTACTGAATCTACTGGTGCTCCTCGTTTCTTGTGATCAGCTTCCGTGTGTGTTGACAGCTGCCGTTAGTGGCTAGCGGTATTATAACGTGTAAAAAATATATTTTGTTTTTGCAAAAGTGTCAAATTCTAACATCTATTGTTCCTCACACTCATCTTCGATTGTCAGGCCCCTGTTTATTTGGACCGTAATAAAACAAAACATAAACGTGAGCAGCTTTTTACAAGCTAAAACATCCACAGACTTCATGAAAACAATAGGAGGACCAGAAAACAGTGTACTTAAGTTCTCGCTCTGATTTCCCCATAAATATCCAAATATCACACAGACAGAACAAGATTTATTTATTTTTTTTTACAGAAAAACGCTGCTTATCTGGTTTTTGATGTTTGTATTTCTGTGTTTGTTTTAAGTCAGTAAAACAAAATAACCACATCGAACCAAAGAACAAACGATAGAGCGATAGTTTTGTTTTCAGTGTTCTTAAAAAAGTGAATTCCATTGTTTGACTTAGCTTGTTTTTGTGTTGTTTTACAATAAGATTCTGAAATAAAAGTGTTGGTGCCTAGATTTGCTTTTAACTTTTGTTTTTCTTTGATTTGGTTTTTTATCAAAGGATTTGAGAGGAAGGGTTAGCACAGCAGGACAAACAGGACAGAGGAAGGACGACAGGCCCTGGTCTGGTGTTTATGTATGGATGAAGAAGTAGTGGGAAAGAGCAGCAGTGGAACTTTCCATGTGTTTGTGACCTACCGTCAGTTTGAGGAGCAATGTGACAGTACGGTAGTTAGTTTCATGTTGGTGCTGTTAATTAATTGCTGTTATACTATGTAGGGGTGAGTATTGGCAAGGATGTTGCAATATGATGCGTATCACGATACTTGGGTCGCCATACGATATTATCACGATATATCATGATATTCTACCCAGTTAATATCAAAATTAAACTCAGAGATAAAAATCAAATTACTGTATGTGTTCATCAGAATATATTGATCATTCAGAGGACAAATTAAGTACAAACTATTTGCTTCAAAACATCCTATTGCACATTTTCGCTGAAAAAAAGAAAATGCAGTGTTACACACTGCATCATAAAATCAAGTGCATCAAGTAACCATTGCAACACATTGAAAGCATTGTAACCACTGAAATAAAGCATAAATACACAAAAATATTGATTTAAAAAAAAAAGTGATTTTTTTTTTTTTTTTTTAAATAAAAAAAATCAATTTAAAATTGCGATATATCGGGAAATCGATTTTTTTTCACACCCCTAATACTATGAGTGATTGCTTTTTGCTTTACTGATTGTAGGCCTCATAAGAAAAAATCCTATTTAGTAACTAGTGCTTAAATATTTGTGGTTGGCATATTATTAATGTATCTATCTACTGTATATCTGCCACCCACATTTTTTTGTCTCCACAGGCATTCCCTACAAGCAACTCACAGTCGGCGTTCCCAAAGAAATCTTTCAGAATGAACGCCGTGTCGCCCTTTCTCCCGCTGGTGTGCAGGCCCTCATCAAGCAAGGCTTCAACGTCGTGGTGGAGTCCGGAGCCGGAGAGCCGTCCAAGTTCCACGATGAGCAGTACACTCAGGCTGGAGCTGCTATTAAAGAACATAAAGATGTCTTGGCTTCTGATGTGGTCGTGAAGGTGAGTTCAAAGTAGTTAGAGTTAAATGTGCTAAGGAAGTGGAAAATGGGGGATGAGGAAGGAAGGACTGGTCCGAATGAGGCATGAATGGGGAAGATGATGCAGTCAGTATTTTAATCACTGCAGCCTGTGTTGTAGTAATAATCGTTGTGAATTTTTGAAGTTAAATTCAATTTAGTCTTATTTTAGTCTTTGAATATATTCTGGTTTAAGTCAGAGACACAAAGAGCATGAAAGAAAACTAAATGCAAATACAGAAAGGAAAATTAAGGGGAAAAAAATAGATATTGACATAGATAACACTACAGAAAACTATATAATTAAGCGGTGTGTGGTTACTGTGTGTTGTCTAATCAGCATTTCAGCAATAACTTTAGCTTTCCTGCTTTTAATAATACGTAACCCTCCTCTTGTGTTAGCTTCCTGTTAGCATCTCTTACAATATGTCTTAAATCAGCTGTAAAATACATGTTTTTATCTCTTCGTTACTTTGTTTGGATTCCTAATCAATGAAAATATTGGTTTTAATATTTTTGGCGTGGGCGTCTGAGGCTTTTTTTCTGTCAGTATAACCCTCGATTTAAATTTTTTGATGGTGGTAAAACTTGATATGAAGCATATTTTAATATTTAACTACGTATGTGTAAGCCATAAAACTGCAACTGAATTTCAATTCAGTTACGATTACAACAACAGATTATTTCAATTACAATCATATTTATGCCATAATTGTAATTGATTATTAATTACGCGATTACAGTTTTATTTGGCCCCAACCTTGCTTTGCAATATTAAAAAAAATGAAATGTTGGTGGTCTTTGGTTTTGAGAGTTCTGGGTGTAAGATGGCGGCAACAAGGGAAAGTAAAGATGTATTTTGAAATTTCATTAAATGTTGGACAGACGTTTTGATTCCAAAACTAACCATACGAAAGCTTAGCCATAAAAAAAAAAAAAAACAACAAACAATAGAAAAAAAAATAATTATTTTTTTAAAGTTAACCTGCTTAAAGACCAAATAAAAAGATTTAAAAAAAATCTATTTCTGTAGAATTGCTTGGTGAATTGAGAAGTGAACTAAATGTGTCTGCTTTCAGGTTCGCGCTCCCATTTTTAACCCAGCTCTGGGTGTTCACGAGGTGGACATGATGAAGGACGCAGCTACATTAGTCAGTTTCATCTACCCAGCTCAGAACCCTGAGCTGATGGATTTACTGTCCCAGAAGAAAGCCACCGTCCTGGCCATGGACCAGGTTCCCCGAGTCACCATTGCCCAGGGCTATGATGCACTCAGCTCCATGGCAAACATTGCAGGGTACGTACACAGAGATTATTAGCCTGCTTTTCTATCATAAATGTATTGACTGTGCCTTTTTAAACACTTATGGCCTAATTTACTAAAATCCCCCAAAAAAGAGTGCTAAATGGTGCTAAATGCATTGCACACCACACTCTGTGTGTTACTTAGTTTGCCAATGCAGTTTTTAATAGGTGTAAAGGTTGTAAAGACTGCCTTGTTTAAAGTAGGAATTTGCAGATGCAAGCTCAATACGAAATTAATTACCTGAAGATTTTTCACGTAATTTCATTATTTCAGAGTGAAGATTGTACTTGCTTGAAATACATATAAGTTCTAAGGGAAAAAAGTGTCTTATTTTCATATTTTGGTTTGGCAAAAAAGAAAATACAGGTAATAAAAGTTGCCAAACAAACCACAAATTCTGGTCATTTCAAGAGAGGAACATGAACAAATCTGAACATAAGGAGGTCTTTATTAGAAAGTGATGTGGGACAAGCAACATCAGATGAAGTTGAGAAGAGATTACAAGACATAAAAACAAGTAAAATAAAATGGTTAAAATTAAGTGTATATATTTTTTCAATTATTATATTAATTTAAGCTGCCGGTTAACAGCTGCCTTTCAAAAGTGGTAAATAAATGTGCAAAGCAGTCCCAACAAATTACATTTTTATTACACTGCATTTACTAAATGTATCTTTTTGCATATACTTCCCAATATTTTATCAATATCGGAGCAATTATCCTGATTTATATTTTTTTAGCTACCACCATCCTCTATTCGTTGCAATCCAGCTTTTAATATTTAAGAAATGATAAACAAATTTGAATACTGTTTTTTGTGTGTGGAGAAATAAGTGATTTTTTTAAAACCTGGCTTTGTTTGTTAATGCAGATACAAAGCAGTTTTGTTGGCAGCTAACAGCTTTGGACGCTTTTTCACTGGACAAATCACAGCAGCAGGAAAAGTTCCTCCAGCAAAGGTTTGTTTGTGTGTTGAAGGTTTCAAAGACAAACCTATCGGTCACATGACTGTAATTTATTAATAATTCTTAAATGTTTTGTTGTCAGGTGCTGATCATTGGAGGAGGCGTTGCAGGGTTGGCAGCAGCGGGAACAGCTCGGGCCATGGGAGCCATCGTCAGGGGATTTGACACAAGGTTTGTCTTTCATGCATCTGTGTTTCAGCAATGAGGCATTGTATCATATATATTTTTTATCTTAAATATTTTGTTATTCTTAAATAGAAATAACTGCGAGCTTACGGGGAATTTTTACATTTTGTAATAAATTATAATAATTTATTACAAATTACATATATTTATTTATGAATCTATTTTGTTTGGGGAATATTTTCTATTTTAACCAAACATTTGGACATATGACACATTGTAGGCTAATTAAAATTAGATAAATTCTCTGTTCGGAATGCTTCTGCCTTTAGCTAAGGCTGTATTGTGCATGAATGCACGCTCAGATTGGCGTCAGGAACTTTAGTAGAAGTTTTTATTTGTGGAGCTTGCAGATGTCTGCAATACGCTCCCAGACTTTATGGGCTTTAGATGATGATGTCATGTTTTTTTTGTTTTTTTCAATCTAGGAGTGAGACCCATTTCCCATTATTGTGCAGCATTTATTTATTTATTTTTGTCTTGCGTCAACACTTTTGGATGTAGCTTTCTCTACTTAACAGTAAACCTTAGCTGATATCTTTGCCTCTGGATGAATATACTTGGTCCATAAAACAAAAAACTAAAAAGTGTATAAAAGGGAATTTAGCACTAGTTAGTTTTTATACATTTCTTTATATATATATATATATATATATATTTGTTTTTTTTTTAAACAAATTGCAAATGTATTTTAGTTATGACAATTTTATTTTTTGTTTTTCCAGAGCTGCAGCTTTGGAGCAGTTTAAGTCTCTGGGTGCTGAACCCCTGGAAGTGGACTTTAAGGAGTCTGGAGAAGGCCAGGGAGGCTATGCTAAGGAGATGTCAAAGGAGTTCATCGAGGCTGAGATGAAGCTGTTTGCCAAACAGTGTCAGGATGTGGATATTGTCATCAGCACAGCTCTTATCCCCGGTATGCTTAGAATGACTCGTATGTTAAAGATACAGAATGTTTGGTTTGAAGTACATGCCTCAAAATTAAAGCTGAAGGTGGAAATGAAGTATGTCTAATAAATGGTCCAAATTAATATTTTTTTTTATATAAAATTTAAATGATATTCTATTCAAAAGTGACAAATTTCTCAAATTGCCCCATGTCATGTTTATTGTAGCCTGCTTTTATTTACTACCAATAAAACCCAAATTCATTCTTTAAAAAAACTATTTCACCATATTATTAGGGCTGGGCCATATGAACCAAAACTCATATCTCGATATTTTTTTTCAAAATGGCGATATACGATATAAATCCCAATAATTTTATTTCAAATGAAGTCTGACCAGAAAGTCAATTCTGGGTTAAATTTGCTGACGCAAAATGCCACACGGGCACAGTTATTAACAAACAGCTGCACAATATGTGCCAGTTTAGTCTTTTTCTTCTTTAAGGGACAGCATATGTGAGTGAGGTCTGTAGTGTGGCTTGTTCAGGGGAAGGTCTGGGTGAGAACGTCCTCAGCAATCCACCAAACTTTGCTTTTCATGCTGTTCTGAGAAGTTGTGAAAGCAGCGACTCCTAAAACAACTATTTTAAAACAAATTAAGCTATAAAAATATATATATTGATGTAGGCAATATTGTAATTTTCTATATCCCCAAAATAGAAAACTTGATATATCTTGATTCTCAATATATCACCTAGCTCTACATATTATTGCATAATAATATTTTTTTTTTCCCCACTGACCCCTGCAGGTAGACGTGCCCCCATCCTCATTACCAAACCAATGGTGGAGAGCATGAAGGATGGCTCAGTGGTGGTGGACTTAGCTGCAGAGGCTGGTGGTAACATCGAGACCACAGTACCTGGAGAGCTGTCAGTTTACAAGGCATGAACACTCTATATACACAGTCTGATTGTTGCTCGCTTGTTCCGGCTGTCATTCATTGTCCCCTCGTGACTGGTGTGCACTTCTAGGGAGTGACCCATGTTGGCTACACAGACCTACCGAGTCGTTTGCCAACACAGTCCAGCACTCTGTACTCCAACAACATCACCAAGCTGCTGCGGGGGATCAGTCCCGATAAGGAGAACTTCTATCTCGATGTCAAGGACGTGTTCGACTACGGTACCATGGACCATGTTGTCAGGGGATCGATTGTCATGCAGGTAGGATGTCATTTAATGGCTGTGTTCTAAATGGCATACTCTGTACTCAAATATCTCGGTTGATTTTCCACCTTTGAGAGTTCTGAAAGTAAAATATCACATGTGGTCATTTGGTCAATAAAACTGATTTCATTCTGACATTTCAGAGATTTACGATGACCCGCAATTGTGCTGCTGACTAAACTTTCGGTTAACTTCAAAACAAGAGCCCTATTTACAAAAGCGTTAAATAAGTAATCGAAGACAAAAAGAGATGCTTTTGTTTTGAAAAGGAGATGTTTGATTTATAGCTTGAAGCCGGTCCCAGGGCGATTTCACATTCCGCTCGCAATACATCATGGGGCGGTTGAGTATGTCGAGTGTGCCCACCGTGCATACTTCCAAAATGTTGGGATATATTATACATCCGGGTATTTTTTTTGCACACGTGTATGAGTGGTACGTTGGTATGTGATTCGAACACAGTCAATGTCTAATTTAGTGTATAATATACATTTTAAACAGATGGTGCAAAATAATAAAGTATGCATAATAAATAGAAGTGAGCATACTTAAAATCAACCTGCTATGCCTAAATACATAGTGTCAATGTTAAAATAAAAAAGGTACTGTATTGTAGGAACCTGCAACAGTCACCAGGGGTCACTCAAAGTATGCATCAGGATCCACAGTTACTGTAATGTAGTTGCAACATCAATTAAATGGATCTAATTAGGTGTCATAATATATACTGTATATATATATATGTGTATTTTATTGATTTAGATTCTGTATTCGACTAAAACACGCATCTGCTTCATTTTTCAGATAAAACTTCATCAACTGTAGAACTTGTTTACTATTTGGTTGGTTTTTGCTTGAAATAGAATAAATGAAATGGTGAACAAAGCCAGGGATCACATCACACTTCTACAAATACAGCACTTCCCATTAGAAAACACACACCTGATCAAATGACATACATTGGTATATTTAAGTATACACATCTCTTGGTTACAGTTGGATGATCAAAGCCGGGAGATGCACTCGGAGTCACAGAGCTCCCCTTTGACCTCAGTTCCTGATAAACTACTTGGAGACATTGAAGATTAGCTGGAATAGCTTCAAGTACTTCAGTCAGGACATCATTTTTTTTTTTTTTTTTTTTTTAAATTAACTTTTATTTATTTACCATTAACAAAAAACCACCAGAAATTATTCATGTCACACATTGTCTTTTGTCTTTCACAGAATGGAAAGAACTTGTTTCCAGCTCCTCAGCCCAACAACGTGCCTGTTGCAGCTCCTCCCAAACCCAAGAGCGTCCAGCAACTGCAGGCCGAGAAGGAAGCGCAAATCTCTCCCTTCAAAGCCACTCTGACCACTGCTGGAGCTTACACGGGAGGTCAGCTGATAGAAGGATGGGCTGGGAGTGTTTCTGGGAAAAATAATCGGAAGTGGTTTGGGGAAAGATATGACAATGGCAGACACATGCCCACCCATACACACACACGCACACACACATGCCTCTTAGTGTCAGGAAGTGTGCATTGTAAAAACAGTGTCACACTGAGCACTTGTTGGCAGTAGCTCTGTGGTGAGTGTTTCCCACCATATTTACTTCATGTGGTTCACACATTTTGATTTTCCTGCTTCACATGGTTACGCAGTCATTGATGTCTGCACCTTATTTACCTGCTTGTTATTTACTGTGCAAAAGGGAATACATCGTTTGAATAACAGTGAGTAGACTTTGACAGAAGGATAATGTGGTTGGTGTCTGATTAAATTTTTACCTCAGCAAATAAATACTCATGTGGTGTAATAACAAGAATTTATTACATCATGGGAAGTCAAAACCTCACCAGACCTGATGTTTTTTATGCACCCCAGATAAAAAAAACCCTACTCAAATGCATGGTCCACTTAATCGACCTTCTACCAGGTTCTTTTTTTTAAGGGTAGAGTCACTTTTCACGCCAGTTTTTGTTAGTATTGTGTTACTTTGCTTATTGGTCGTAAAAATGTGTAAAATCTTCTGAACTCGACTCTATGAGCTGAACATGACTTCTCCATTCTCTCTCTGTGTCTGCCAGGCATTGCCACTCTGATGGGTTTGGGCCTGTGTGCCCCCAACGCTGCCTTCACTCAGATAGTCACCACCTTCGGTCTGGCTGGCATTGTGGGATACCACACAGTGTGGGGTGTGACCCCCGCTCTGCATTCCCCCCTCATGTCCGTCACCAATGCTATCTCAGGTTAGTGTTTATTTACACACTCAGTGGCAGCCACTCACCTTCTTTTATATTTTCACGACATAATTTTCTCTCAAGTTTTGTGGAAATCACATTTTCTATATCGACCACAATGAAATGCCCAGTTCTAGCATAGATGGTAAATAAAGTCACATGTAAGACAGATGATCCAGACCTGTGTGCTACTACTTTATTTAACTTTTCAAGTCAGCATCATCGAACCTGAAATGCATCTGTGTCACAACATGAGGCTAAGAGGTTAGAGGCATTACGGCAAGTGTGTTTTCTCACATCTAAAGCCCCACACATTAAAATATTGTACTGAAGTATGTTTATATTTAATGTTATGATGCAGATTAATATTGAAGTTTTTTTCCTGGTATTTTTTCTATTCATATTTATTTAGCACAGCCTAACCACCATTTTTCATGTTTTCCACCAACAGACTGCATTGCTGTGAGTGCACAGACAGTTCAGCTGTCATTGTGCCAAGCTTTGTAAAGACACAAAACACAATCACTCACAGACATTATGGAATCATATTGGAATTTGTGGTTATAGTGTTCATTAGAAACTGAATATAGTGTGGGTGCCGGTACAATCTCTGGACTAGTGGGTTTATCTTTGAAGTCTTCCTCCTGTTTTCAGGCTAGGCTTGGTGTCGTGTGTGACAGACTTTAATCTACCTGAGAGCAGCAGTCTGGCCCACCCAGTTGGTAAAACAGTGTGTCAGTCCTAGGGCCGTTTGCATGAGTCCTGTTGACTTTCATTCTGGCTAACCAGTTGGCTGACACACACAGCTTTGATCTCTTTAGCATCTTGTCTGTGCTACTGCTAAGAATAACATCTAAACTCCCTAACCTTAGCGCTAAATATTCTCTCAGTTGAACAAATAGTGTAACAATATTTGCTTATTTATTTTTTGTTTTCTTTTTATGGACTTAATCACAGTGATGAAGTAGTGTTCTATCTTGGTGTGCAACCTCACTTTTTTTTTGCTTATGTGAAGATTGCATTATCTTGATAATGCCAATACTGAGCTTCAATTCAAGGCTTCAGCTCTTTGCCCAATCATTTATTCATGAAATTTATTATTTTAAACAATAGGTCTATAAACTCAGGTTAAGTATTTACATTGCAAATAAAAAGTAGTCTTATTATAATCCAAAGACTTAAAATAACTAAATGTGCAGTCTAGTTTATATATGTATAACTGCTTTTTGCTTAGAACTACTCAGTTTGTGTAAGTGGGTGAGTAAAGGCATCAGGTTTTCAGGTGGACCAGAGTTTGTTGGTTTAACGCACATTTTAATGTAGTCAAATTTTTACATCGACCTAAACCGAGACCATTACAGAAGAAAAATTTGGATTAATTTGTACCCACTCATTTTTTTGGACTACACTACAAAAGTGTTCTAAATTATAATTGTTTTTTTACAGTTTAAAAAATGTCTACTGTGAAATATTTCAGTAAAAATCTTTTAAATGTATTTCAGGTCGCCACCTACCGGTATATTTAAAAAGTCAAAAACAAGCCTTTAACACCAGGGATATGGTTTTATTGTCCAAATAGTCAAGCAGGTATTTATTTTATTTAGAATGTATGTACAAATTGTATCCATTTGTTGTTTTACAGTTCATTATGAAGTATATTATATTGTGAAGTATTTATCAAATGAAATCATCACAATTATCTCAAAATGCACTTTAAAAAATTTGAATCATCTGTAAATAAAGGCTAACTTTCAAATGCATAAATACACTAAAGAAATGAATAAAATGTGGGAACGAGTGAAGCTGAAAAAGATCACAGCTATTGATTCAATTAGCTACAATAGTGCAGCTTCTGTGCATGCTCTATGTGCATTACCTTTGTAATAAAGGCACAACATGTTGATCACTGCAGCATGGAGTACTTAACTTCGTTATGACCCACTTAGGAAAGTTCGTGCTCAAAAAAAAATCTCCCCAAAAACTAGAGAAAAGGATGTTAACATGACAACTTTCAATGTATTCCTAATGTATTTGTCCTTACATAAAGCAGAGTTTGTTTCAGAAAAGGGAAAAAGGGAGAGAACTTTGACTTTCCCTCATTTAAAAGTTTAACTAAGCCCCCTGGACTTAAGCACAAACATGCGTGCAAGCTACACACACCTCAAATACCTGTTAGTGGACCAAAATTGCATACAGTCAGAAAGCCATGGGAAGAGAGGCTCCTGCAGCGCTGTGTATTTCATCTCACTGCCTGTAAATCATTACTGAGCTGATGCTATCAAAGTTTCCTGAGCATGCACACACACACACACACACTCTGTTTTCTTCTATTTTACCCTCTTATTTTTCTTTTCTCAGATTTTCCAATGTCGGTGGCAAAAATGTACCTCAAGCAAAATGCCGTTTAATTAACATAATGTGTTAAATGTCTAGATTAATTAATTTACGTGAGGACACCAATTTGTAATACATTTTTCTCATGTGTTTTGCTTTGTGTTCTCCAGGTCTGACAGCTGTGGGTGGTCTCTCCCTGATGGGAGGCGGCTACCTGCCTTCAAGCAGTGCTGAGTCGCTGGCTGTGCTGGCTGCCTTCATCTCCTCAGTTAATATCGCTGGTGAGTAGGGGTGTGTATTGCCTGACATCTGGATACGATACGATACAATATATCCCGATATTAAAGTATAAAGTGAATATTGCGATTTTTTTTTTAATATATATATATATATATGACTTAAGAAACAACTAATCTGTTCATTTGTGTACCTTTATGAGAACATCATGTATGAAATATTTTTTATTGGTATATTTTACACTCAAAACATTGGCTTTAACATGCCATATGCCAACAACTTAGAATACAAAAATAACAATCTACTTGTGGCTTTTAAACCAACTTTGACTTTAGTGCAACTTAACTGAGGTATATGCCTAGAACAACAAATAAATGCACAAAGTTAGTTTAGATTTTATTGAAAAAACACAAGCTGGTCAACATGCCCAGGTTTCAGCGCGCTTCTTTGTGCAGTTACAATGTCTCCTGCAGTGGAAAAGACTTTCTTGGTTAAATAAAGGTTAAAAACAAAATTGATATGATGCATTTTGAATCGATCAGAGAATCGCGCGACGTAATATCGCAATATACCGCCAAATCGTAACACTCATGAGTAAACGCTCATATTGACTTTTTCAGAGAAGTTTAATGCATTGCATTGTGGGATGTGGAGGAGTTTCTTAAAAGAATGCATAGAAGGGTTTTTACTTTATTCTCCCTGATTTTGTGTGTTTTTTGTCAGACAAGGGCGATTCACTTGTCACCATTTTTCTTCGTTTGTTTTTTTTTTTTTTTTTTTTTTTTTTATTTATTGATCTGTAAGACCTAAATTATGGCTTTATCTGATTAAAAAAATGTGTCCAGCAGCTTAAAAGTGTTTGAATTGAACTTTTCTATTCGATTTTTACTGACTCCAATTTTGCATTACATGAATACAGTACATCATTGTTTTTCAATCTTGGGGTTGGGACCCCGTGTGGGGTTGCCTGAAATATTTAGTAATTGGTTAAAAAAAAACTTGGGTAAAAACAGATTAAAATTCTATTTAATTTTTTTTTAATTATTATGGTTTTTCAAATACACATCACACAATAAATATCCATTAACTGTATCTTATACTTAAACTTTGTCAAATATATATGTAGTTGAATTGCAGTATAAAAATATCTGAGGTGGCGCACATGTCACTTGTGCACTCACTCTGGCAACTCTGTATTTGTAACACACTTTAATAAACATGATCTAAAATTAATTCTAGGGAGAAAAAAATATCTTTTGGGTTACATTTGTGATATCAAAATGGGATCACTGCAGTACATGGTTGTATTTTGGTAAAACTACCAATATTGCTATCAATGTAGAAATATTTTCCAAACATCAAATATTGCCACTTAGTGAACACTTTAATTGCAGTGTTTTTAATTGGAGAGATGATACATTTATCATGCCTTGTGATTTAAACCACTGTTAATAAAACATTTTTTTTGCCATGCTGCTGAATATGAAAATATTAAAATCTTTTACATTTTTTTTTTTAAAAAAAAAGGAAAGAAACTTTCCAAAAGTGGTAAAACAATTAATAGTTTTCCATTTCTCTATATTGATACATTCCAAATGTTCTGCAAAAATACGGTCAAGATTGATATTTCATGCGTTAACTACGTAGTGTGAAATCTAACTACATTTAATCAGGGAAAACTAAAACAAATGTTCACCTTGGATTTACACTGATATTTATGGGTGCATGTTGTGACAACATTATCACATTATCATTTTAACATTAGTTGTTAGGGTTAGCATCAACGTTTATGTACAGTACGTGCTTAAAAATGGCTGTTGTCTAAATTACATGTTTTTACCATTGTAAAATTCTCCTTTATACTGCATTTAAAAAAAAAAAAAAAAAAAAAATGTTTTTTTTTCCCTTCTAAAGCGTTTTCTAAAGAGACACAACAGGAGAACAATTGTCCCTCTAATGTCTTGCAGGTGGTTTCTTGGTAACTAAGAAGATGTTGGACATGTTCAAGCGTCCCACTGATCCTCCAGAGCACCACTACCTTTACCTGCTTCCTGCTGGTGTCTTTGTCGGAGGCTACGGTGTTGCTCTGCAGTCTGGATACAACATTGAGCAGGTGGGAGATTATGGAGATACTTTTTATGGTTCCCCTCTAAAACTATGGTTTTTAGTGTAATACCTTGGTTGTTTAAGCATTCCCATTTAACCAGGTGCTGTGCAGGTTTTTTCCCTTAAGTAAAACCTATTCAGATTTTTTTTCTTTCTTTTCCCCCCCCCCATTTTGCAATCTCTTTATTTTTAATCACTGATATCTCTCACCAGATGATGTACTTGGGATCTGGAATGTGTTGCGTTGGCGCTTTGGCTGGCCTTTCCAACCAGAAGACAGCCCGTCTGGGTAATGCCCTGGGCATGATTGGAGTGGCAGGAGGTATCGCTGCCACCTTGGGTGCCCTGAAACCCAACCCCGAGCTCTTGGCTCAAATGAGCGCTGCAATGGCAGTTGGTGGAACTGCAGGTAAGTGTGTGTGTAAAATTAGACGTATGAAAATAAGAGAAGTAATCCATCTGCAGTGGATGTTGTAGTATTTTATGGGTGTGCTCCCATTTTAATCTGATTATTACACTATTTTACACAGTTATGATGCAAAGCACATGCTAAATAATGTATAAATTAAACAACAAATTAATTTAAAGATCAGTATTGAACTCTATCAACATGATAAACAAGAGCACTCGGAGAGCTCAAACGTCCACCAACCACCAATTATTCTCTCTGCCAGATATTAGCAGTGATCCTGATCATGGTATGATGATAATTCATATTTTAAAAGGGTTGTAAGAAATGTTTATCCACATTAAATTTGATACATTTGGTGGAAAATAATTTGTGCCCCCTTTTTTTTTTTTTAAATTGTGAATAAAACTCAGTGGGATCATTGAAAATTGAGTCAGATTTCATAAAGATCAGTCAGTTACGAACCAAGATATGAATTTATGAAATTTAAAATTGATGGGGGTTTCAAAATAATCCAGAATCACTATATTGATCCAGATCCCTCCAAAATATAATGGAATCTTCCTTGACTTAAAGTCTATATTTGGTTAAAATTTAGTCAAAATCCGTACTTTTGATGTAATTCTGTTAACAGACAAACAAATAAATAAACAAATAGATAAATACAGGTGAAAATATTCCAAAACAATATATTATATTATTGACGGCAGTAATAAATTAACTCTATAACCAAATGCTATGACATTTTTTATGCTTCCTGGCACCAAAGGAACGTATTAAACCAGTCCAGTGAAATGTTAGCTGACACTGTACAAAAGCAGTACCGGTAAGATCAGAATCTGTGATGTTCACTTCAAACAACATGACTAACGCCCCCGCCAGACATAGGAGATTTATCATTAGGTCGACATTTCACATTAATCACCTTTTCTAATCTGTTCCAAAGCAGTTATGTCCATTGAAATGCTAATTATTCCAGTAACAAATTTAAAACACTGACACAACTCCACCTCTCATTGATCCTTGTTTCCAGATTCTACATTGTTTAAAGCATTCTTGCAACACACGTACGCACTCAAAGTGTAGACAAGTCACAAACACGGAATTTCCCCAGGCGGGCCTCATCAGGAGCACCTGGGTTGTCAGATGGAGCCACTTCCCAGCAGTTTGCCGTGCACATGCTTGTGATTTGCATGCATTTGTGAGTGGCTCTTTCAGGATCGCTGCACTTCATTTATTTGTTATCTTTTTCTTTCTCCCTGTAGGTCTCGCTATTGCTAAGAAGATCCAGATCACTGACTTGCCCCAGCTCGTGGCTGCCTTCCACAGCTTGGTCGGTTTGGCTGCCGTGCTCACGTGCGTGGCCGAGTATATGATTGAATATCCTCACTTCGCCACAGACCCTGCAGCTAACCTCACCAAGATAATTGCTTACCTTGGCACCTACATTGGAGGCATCACGTTCAGTGGCTCTCTGGTGGCATATGGTAAACTACAAGGTGAGGAAAAGCAAATCGGACTTCCAGTGCACTTTTCTCAAACTGGGGTACAGGGCCCCGAGTTTATTAACCAGAGATGGGCAACTTTTGTGACACGGGGGCTACAGAAGTGTTTGTCTGATCCAAAGGCCACATTATCAACATTCATCTCAGCATTTAAAACAATGACCAATCTCAGCACAGAGAAGAACAAAGGGTTTGTGTGTGTGTCATTATGCATGTTTTTGTTGTTTTATGTATTTTTAATGACATTTTTGGTGTTTTGTGTATTCTTCAGTTATTTTTCTGTGTATTTCTCATCATCTTGTGTTTTTTTAGAGTGCATTTTTGTAGTTCTGTGCACTTTTCTGTTTTTTTTTTTTGCTTGTTTTTTAAAGTTTTTTGGGCCATTTTGTGTATTTTTTGTGGGGTTTTTTTAATGTTTTTTCCATTATTTTGCAAGTGTTTTGGGGTCATTACTTTGGGGATTGCACAATACTCGGCCGGGGGCCACATGTGACCCCTGGGCTGCCAGTTTCCCATGTCTGTTTTGAACTATAAAGTTATGTCGTACATAAAAAGTGCAAATAGGGACAATCGATAACATTCTAGCTGATAAACCTACATGCATTACCGACACATTGCTGCTGAGGAACCAGGTAGAGAATAGGCTGCACTTTTCCATTTTCTGTGGCCACTGGAGGTTCAGTGGCATAAGGTTATTCCTAATTGGTATAATTGCATCCCTTTAGTTAGATTATTAGGTAATTTACTCCTTCCTCTGAACCAAATCTAAAGAAAGTAAAGTGACATGCATGTTGAAATTATCTCAAGATGGCAGCAGATTTCTTTCCGTCTTTGCTGTAAGAATGTGGCAAATAAAAGTTTGCCACATTAAGTACTGGATTTGAAAAAGAAAAGGTGCATAGTTTTACTCCAATCAGCTGAGTATCACCTATTTAATATTGTTTAAAAGTTGAGTGTTATAAAGATAAAGCTGGCTGCTGATGCGTCGCGGTGTTTATCAGAAACACTTTGATGCAGTCCTGGCTCTGAAAAGGTGAAAGAACAACAGTTAGGTTTATACACTCGCTCATTTCCTGGCTAATCTCTGTTCTAACAGCAAGTGTTTTCACTCAATTCAAAGCTGAAAATAAACACGATGACACCTTAAAAAAACACTTTTTGTTTCCACAAAGTTTGCAGCTCAGTATTAAGCAGGTTTAATATTAATCTTATTTTTGTTTTTTCTTTCTTTTGTTTCCTTTTCTTAATGCAGGCATCCTGAACAGCGCTCCTCTGGCCCTACCAGGACGACATGCTCTCAATGCCACTCTGATGGCTGCCAGTGTTGGTGGGATGATTCCATACATGCTGGATCCCAGTTACACCACCGGCATTACCTGTCTGGGATCAGTGTCTGCCCTCTCTGCTGTCATGGTATGCTCCCAGTGTCTGTGTGCATTGGTTTGAATGAGGGATCTTTCAGTTAAACAGAAATCTTTGAAGAGAAATTATTGTTAACCATGAGCTAGCCCAAAAAAGATGTTTAAAAACCAACAAAAATGTAGCAGGCTATTTAAAAAGCCACAGTTGGGATCAACTAATAATAGTTGAATCTGAAGCTCTTTACACTGGAAACAGTAGCTGCCCAGAAACCCAAAGCCGTGCAGAGAGCTGGCAGTCACTTTGGCCAACAGGCTCCACTTTGTGGAAATGTCAGAATCCTGACCGCATTAAACCCCATTTTTCTTGCATTTGCAAATGTAAGGTCATGCCAAGTTTTTTTTTTTTTTTTTTTTTTTTTTTCCCTCAACATCCACAATAAGATTAGTCAGTCTGCAGTGCAGAAAAAATATGTTCTTTTTGTTTCACTATATGCCAACAGTGAGGCAATGCCGGCTTTTTTCAAAGCAGATAATACTTTATTTTTATGCCATGCAACTTATAAAATGTGAGAGACTGGAATCCAATTGTGGTTTGAAAGGGCATATTTTATCTTGCTGAAACTGTAAAGGAAAAAAAAACAGCATTAAATCTAATTCAATCCTGCAGGCAGTATCTTCTTAAGAATCTTATGTAGAGGAAACCCTTTTTACATTTTTTGTGGGGAATAAAATCATGATTTGTGGTTAAACCCTTAATTAAGTGCTTTACCGCTGTGGCACTGCTGACTTTTATTCCGTTCCTTCAGGGCGTCACCTTGACCGCAGCTATTGGCGGCGCTGACATGCCCGTGGTCATCACAGTGTTGAACAGTTACTCAGGCTGGGCTCTGTGCGCTGAAGGCTTCCTGCTCAATAACAACCTGCTGACTATCGTCGGCGCTTTGATCGGCTCATCTGGAGCCATCCTGTCCTACATCATGTGTGTGGTGAGTAACTTTGAAAGTATCTTAAAAGTGAACTTTTATCATTTAAATGTTATCAGAAGAAGCCTCAACAGTTGGGCAAGATCAAGTTTAGTCATCACACTAAAGATTCCTTTGGATCCTTTAAGTACATTAATGTAAAAATAAGGCCTTAATTGTCATTAAAATGTCTTAAATCAATGTTTCAAAAGTCTTACATTTTAACACATAAGTATTATTTTATCATTGTGACTAGTGTCACGTTTCAAAATAAATGTTAACATTCGATTTTTCATTTATTTATAACTTGTCACAACATCGCGACAGACAAACCAACTACAAAATAGTGACGTGGTTGCAGCATGACTCTGTGCAGATACGTGTCGTGCTTGTAGCAACTTTTAACAACATTGGGAAATGTAAAATAAAAAAATTGCCTCTCCGTTGTTTTTAATTTTTGTATTTTTGTTGTTTCATAGATTTCTGGATATTTTTGTCATCATCTTGTGTGTTTTCAGTGATTTTGATTTTTTTATTCTGTTTTTTTTTTATGTATATTTTTGTGTGTTTACTTTGGGGGCCACCAGTTGCGCGTCTACACTAGACACTGGGAAAAACTGTACCCTAACCCTATGTAATTGATGTGGCATTTTTTTCACCCAATCGTGTTTACTGTGAAGTCGGTCTTAAATTTTTATTTCAAATGGCATTAAAAAGTCTTAAAAGGTCTTGAATTTAATTTGACTTGACATAAAAGCATGAAATGTTTTACTGTCTAGCTTCAGTTTGACTTAAGATATCCCTTATTTATATGTTTGTTTCTTCATTTTATTGATATCTAATATCTATCTTGTTAGTTTAACACTTATTTATGATTACAGTTTGAATGTTTTCATGTCACTTACTTTTATGGTTGAAATTCCCCTTTGTTTTTCCTCAAGCTGATACCAGTCTGTATTTTGTTTTAATTGGATATTGGAGTTTGTCTGTATTGTTTGTATTGAATTGAAGTAAAATAAATAAATAAAAGTTGTAGTTGTTCCCATCATATCCACTAGGAGGCACTCTAACTTGAACATTTTTTATAATTCTGGGGGGTTTTTTTCAGTCAGTGAGGTGAGAAAGAAATGCACAGGTGTGCTTTGCATGGTGGGAGTACTTTAATTATCCATCTTTGTATTTCACTTTTTGCATGTTTTCGTGGTAATGAACATTAAAAGAAACATTTTAATTTTAAATAAATAAGAATTTAGTTTTGGTTATCATCAAATCAGAATCAATTTTATTGCCAAGTAGAGTTTTTAGACAATACAAGGAATTTTACTTGGTGGATTGTGTGGGGGAAAAAAACCCCAAAACAGTATAAAAATAATAATAATAATGATAAATATAAATAAAAGTGCCTTCCAGGTCACTCACGGACACTGTACAAGACAAGATAAAAATACAAGTAGGATGAAAACACGACAGCATACAATACCGAGGGTGAGGGTATATTGTGTGAATAATAGTGACATCACTAACTGTTCAGCCTGCTGTTCCCAGTGACTTACTTGGTCGCTGGTGGACTTTTCTGTGTTGTAGGCTGTTCAACGGAACATTTTATAACGTTAATATTCTCTTTGTGTCTTTCAGGCAATGAATCGTTCGCTGGCCAACGTGATCCTGGGGGGCTACGGCACGTCTTCCACGGGCACAGGGAAACCCATGGAGATCATAGGCACTCACACAGAGGTTAACGTGGATCAGACCGTGGACATGATTAAAGATGCACAGAGCATAATCATCACTCCAGGTTAGCAAGTGCAAACACACACACACACACACACACACACGTGAGTGGAAAGATGTGGCACTCTGACTTTGCCAGTCACTTTTTTTTTCTTCTTTTTTTTCCCCCGTCATTAGCAAAGTGTGTGTTCTGTTTACATAACCTTTTCTTGACCCGCGTTACATCACCGTATTGCTAGGCTAATTGACAAGTCATGGCGGAGCGTATACACTCACCCACCCAAACACACACTTGGGTTTCTGTGTGGTCGTCAGTCCCCCGTAAATAGACATTCTACAGTGCAGCGCGTATATATACGCAAGGTCAAGGAGAAATTAGTTGGAATGAGGGTATGCCGAGCTTTTGTTGACAACTCAAATACTATGTTTCAAATTGGCTCCAACTGCTTTGTCAGGGTTAAAGGGTAGGCTCCGACCTTTGTTCCAGCTACATGTTTTTGTTTTTTTTTTTTTTTGTACTTTCACATGTTTTTAATACTTGCACAGATATGTTTGTGACCAGCCCACTTCATCTGGTAACTGTTTCGTTAAAGCTTTCATATCAAATTCATTGTGTGGCCTGGTGAACTTTCTGTCCTTACTTCAAAAAGAGACGTATTTCGCACGTGGGTGCACGTAAACATAGACTAAAGGCATCCAGCCTGCAAATTGGTGATTATAGATGGTGTGCTGACTGCCTATATACAAATAGGAACTCTTCAGTGGAAATTGCCTCAATTTACAAGAATGACAAAGTAAAGTGGTCCTGTAGTCGAGCAAAAAAAAAAAAAAAAAAACTGACCCAATGTACGGTGTAATGGTAAGAATAAAGATTGATACAAAAAAGCAAAAATTATGACAGACCGAGCAAAACAAAACTCCAACATTACTCTTTCTAAAGATGCATAAATAATAAACAAGCTGTGGCTTAATAAGACTTTAATACATGGGTCAAAGACGTGTGCAGATTTTCACCACATATTTTATAAAAGTGGGCATCATCGGACAAAGGTTGCATAAATATTATGATGGAAATAAAAATAGAATCACTTTTTATATTATACAAGACTACAAAACACTGAATTCCAATAGGGCGGAAATCAAATCATTTAATATATTTAGTGTAACTTTAAAGACACATTTATTGACACTTTAAACCACATGTGCCACAGTCAAGGCCCGGGGGCCAAATCCGGCCTTTTCTGAGCATCCAATTTGGCCCACAGGAGAATGTAAAAATGACTGAGAAAACATGAATCATTGTGTAAATGAAACTCAATCATACTTACCGGTACTCAGTTTTTCCAGTGCTTATATCGCATGATTGCAGTCATTTTTAATGTTTTAATGTCTTTTCATTTTCCTCAAATGATTACATAAAATTTTCCTTAATTAAATAGAAATTGATCACAAATCTAGGATATTTACAGTGAAGATCCTGTTGGGACTGATATCTGTCACTTATCGCTTGGATATTGTCGGTTTCTTACACATTTAGTATTTTATGTATACATAGAAGTGCAAACTGGGACACAATAATGTTGAAATTACTTGTTTTTTCACATAAAACCTGTGGCCCACTTGAGACCAAACTGCTCCGTATTTAGCCCCTGAACTGCTTTAAACAAAATAATACATTACAGATTTTTTTTTTTTTTTTAATTAATTCAAAGTGAGTGCATATATAGGAGAGGTGTATGTGTGTGTATTAGGGATGGGAATCAAAAACCGGTTCTTTCTGAGAGCCGGTTTCCATTAATCCAGTTCCTAGGATTCGTTTGTTTGCTTGCCTGTCAATTCCGCTTTTCGTTTCCTCTTACGTCGCAAATACGTGATGACGTCACACGCAAGCAGCGTGGTGTTTAAACCAGACTGGTGCCTCCGTATTTTTTTATTTATGTAGTTTATTTTGGCAGTTTAGGCGATGTTTGAAGCCAGTTTAAAGCGGACGGGAGGGCGGGGGCGGGCGGTGCACCTGGTCAGCAGTCCCCCCCCGGAAACATTTTTCCACTAAAAAAAACATTCTGGTGATAGCGTTTTATGCTGATTCTGTCCATTTCCGCTTTCAACAGTGAATTCCGCGATTCCGTTAACGTGGGTTTTATACGGCCCTTCATAGTCCAAAAAGTGGCTGAAGAAGTCCTCACTCAATGAGAATCAATAAGTTACAGCTAAATTCTTATCAGTTCCCATCCCTAATATATATGGTATATTTTTATGTATTTAAACCTTTTTTAACTGAAAGAACTGGACAGAGAATTTAGGCATGACGTCATTGAACCACACAGCTTTTTATACGTTTTCATGACCATTACATTATTAAAACTTTTGAAGTAGAAAATAATCTCCCAGACATTTTGTAAACCCACTGTACACACAAATTACAATTTGCATTTGTCACAGTGTTATTTTAGTGTTACGTGTCATTACAAATTACAAAGATTATAGATTAAATTCTTAAACGTCTCATGAATTTCAGTATAAAAGTGAATGTAGAATTTATTTTCCTCATATTTGCTGTATTTCACACTACATTACATAAAGCACATAGGATCAAACAGTGAGTGGCAGGCTGATAGTTTTACTCTGTGCCAGCTCTCGTTCATTTCCCTTGTTTCTGTCTGAAACATTCGCCCTAATTGATGCCGTCACAGTCACTTTGCCTGACTGACATGTGTGGAAACAGCTCGTACGCTACATTATAAACACACGGGTTTTCCAGGCTTTAGCCTGGCCCAACACCGCCTGGTCAGGGACCTGTTATTGAGAGCAAATCTTCAGAGAGAAGTTAAGGGAATACGGGATCAGTGACGGGAAGGAAGGGAGGTAAACGTTATTATGACAGCAGACGGGCGACTTTATGTGGAGTTTTCCTGTGGAGATCAGATTGAAACCTTGTCATTTTGATCAGTGTTTTCAATACAAGCGCTTTTGACTGGTTGTTGTGACAAGGCTAATAAACACCATTGGACCGTTTGACATGTGTTTGTGTGTGTGCACGCGTGAAAGATGATGTGATAGAAAGGAAGTGTTGCACAGCAGCATTATTTAGCATCAAAGCAATGAAATGTTTAGTGAAAGAAAGACTCCTGTTCATGAAACAACACAAACCCTAAAGCCTAAAGCTCTGTGTAGAGTTGGCTTGTTTCTTCATATTTACTTACCAGTATGTGCCCAGCAGTTAATATCAATCAGCCAATGGAAATTAAATTGATAAACGTATTTCATCATTGAAATATCATCATTGATTTGAGAAGCAAACTTAAAATTGTCTTAGTCACACAGTTGATTAGAATATGTTAACGTAGGGCGGCACGATTATGGCCAAAATGATAATCATGAATCATGAAAATAATTATTTATCATGTTAAAAAAAATCTGTTTTTATTAGACCACCTTTAAAGTTTAAACAAACAATATGTTTACAGTTTACAGTGCAAAATTCTGCTTTAAATAACAATTATACTAAAAACATAATTTAGAAAATAATCCAATAATTTAAACTGAATAAATACAGTTGTCCCTCGCTATATCGCGGTTCACCTTTTGCAGCCTCAGTGTTTCGCAGATTTTTTTTTTTACAGTGCAATTTTTGCTGCATTTTTTTACAGCATATGAACACGCATTGTATTCTGCGTCCTGATTGGCTAATGCTGCGTTAACCCACAGCGACACATCCAACTGGGTGAGTTTCACTGCCTGCTGAAGCGAGGAGCTGCGCTCCTTTTTCTCCTCTCATAAACATAAACCACCAGTGAAAAAAGCCGGTGTGATTAGTGGCTAATGCTATGCTAGCTCAGTGCTACAGAGATAACTTTTACCTGCTACTACCACCTCCTCGCTGATTCTCCTCCACGCCAAATCCTTCCTAGTCTGGTCCTGGTTATAAAGGCCGTGTCATACAGCTCCAGGTGGTCACACACTGCTTCTACTCCATGGTTGAATGGGTGAACAGACCAGTGTCCGTGTTGACGACCTGACGTCATCGTCAAAAAAGACTCTGATTGAGTTCGGCATTAATTTTTGATCACTAGCAGTGTGACTCTGAAGTGTATGTTTGAAAACAGTTTATGTTTTAAAATCTACGAAGGTTTGAACTGAAAATAAAGCTGACTACTTTGCAGATTTTGCCTATTGCGGGTTATTTCTAGAACGTAATTCCCGCGATAAACGGGGGACTACTGTACACTATTACAGCGTGCAGAGCCCATCTTTTAAATATAAAAATAGCTGACGATCAGGTTAGTTTAAGCTCTTTTCTCTTGTGTTTTGTTTCAGGTTATGGACTATGTGCTGCAAAGGCCCAGTATCCCATCGCTGAGCTGGTGAAAATGCTGAAAGATGCAGGAAAGAGTGTCAGGTAAACACTGACTCAAGCCAAGAATTTCAATGAAATAACCCCAGACTAAAATTGTTTGTGCATCTTTAGTCAAGTGTGTTGAATGGTTCAAAGTGGTTCAGCATTGTTTCAGTTCAGCCAGGGATGATAAAACCTGAGTGGTTTTTTAAAGACAAAAGAAACTGGCGTGCGTGCGCGCGTGCGTGAAATGAGATTGAAAGGGCTGAAGCGAGGCGGGAAGAGCGAGTCGAAGCGGAAGCCGTAATTGTGTAGCCTCTGTCGTTTGATCCTGGCTGTTGCAGCTGCTGCTGCTTAGAGCATTTGTACTTGATTACAGGAAAGTGGGTGGTCAGAGGGAGGGGAAAACCTCCTTCACCCTCGTCTCCTGCTCTTTCTCTCTTACTTTTCCACAACTTCAGTAAATCTTTCCGATAGCTATTATCTATGGACCTCAGATCAAGTTTTTCAACTACTTCATTCCTTTGTCTTTTGACTCTGAAAGTAATTTTGCATGTCACGCATCACGTTTCCCCTTTTTTTGTTGTTATGGCACAGAGAGAGAAAAGTTATTTGACTTTTTTTTTTTTTTTAATCAACAGCCACAATTGATTATACCCATCAGAAGCAGCAGGCCATCTGCACTGTGTATCTGCCCCAGGAACGCCGGGAAAAACCATCCAGCACAATTCAGTGGCTGCTGTTAATTTCCCACCCTGATTACATGGCATGGCTTAATGAGCTCATGAGCTATTTATACCTTTACACACACATACACACTACACACGATAGATGAGAGGCAGTGTGTTTGTGTAAGCACATCAGTCACAAATGCTTCCCTGCTCCATTTGTCCAAATGCTTTTTTCTTTTCCTCAGTCTCATTTCATTTTATTTCTTTCCAGTCAGGTCACGTTTGTAAAAATGTATATTGGTTTGTATTCCAAGATGAACAAATGTATAAATATATTTTTTTATCCCTGTGTAAAGTATGAATATTTACCCACGTACGCTCCAACGTAAAGGCGCGTGTATATATATATATATATATACAGTATATGTGTATATATATAACATAGCAGCACTGTCTCACAATTACAAACCTTTGTAAAATCCAGTTGTATTAAATAATCTTCAGTGCTCATTGAATGTTGCCCATGTAGGTTTGGCATCCACCCAGTGGCTGGCCGCATGCCTGGTCAGCTCAACGTGCTGCTGGCTGAAGCTGGAGTCCCATACGACATCGTCCTGGAGATGGAAGAGATCAACGAGGACTTCCCCGGTAAGAGGAGCACTGGGGTTTTTTTATTATTATTATTTTTTTAAGAACTTATTTTTTCTCTTTTTACTAATAAACATGAGAAAACACGTTACAGAGCTTTCCTTGACAGCAAGACAGCATATACATGACAATGTGAAGCAGAACTGTTTTTTGATAAAGAATTGACCAAAAATAGAAGGACAGGAGTTGGACTTTATAGATTTAGACATAAACACACCGCAAATGTTTGACATCCAAAAAAATTGCATTAGAACACTTTTTTTCCTTTGATTGAAATGTTTTTTTTTGATTGAAAATCTTTTTCTTTTTTTTTTATTGCAATTTTTTTTTTTTGGAATGAAGCAGATTTTTAATGTAATGTTGTGATGATATTTCAGCAATGTTTTAAAAAGCTAAAAGCATGAGTAGTTTTTACAGGCTAGGGGTTTCTTTTGCTTATGTTTGTTAAAATTGGGGATGTCCCGATACAACTTTTTCATTTCCGATATGATACTGATATTGCAGCCTTGCGTATCGGCCGATACCGATATTGATCCGATATCAGCATGAATCATACATACTTTTATTATTATTATTATTATTTATTTTTTTATTTTTTTAAATGAAATAATAATGACTTTGTAGTGTGGAATGTTAGAAAAGTGTTGATCAAGTGATGTCACTCAAACAGAGAACAATAGTCAGCAACTGTATATATGAGAAAAACTGACCCATTTATTATTAACCAATTGGTTACATACATTTTAACCTTCAACATAATATATACAGTATTCTACAATTGAATAAAATGAAGAAAAAATTATTTGAAAAAAGAAAAAAAAATAGTAAATTTTAATCAGACATTGGTTTTCAGGCTGATATAGGACTGATGTCCGATATCGGATCGGGACACCCCTAGTTAAAATGTACTCTGCAATTTACAAATCTCAGTTTCTCATAGAAGAATAGACTGCAGAAAGTTTATAAAATAGTGTTTCTATATTGAATTTATTTTATATTTAATTCCAAATGATGTTTATACACACTCGTATTTAATAAAAATGTAAATAAAAAGATGTTTTAGCTTTTTTTTTTTACATTTACTCAAATTATTGACTAAATTATACAGGCATGGGGGCCCCATGTCCAGTTTGGGAAGACCCCTATCCTGCATGTTTTAGATGTAAGCACACCTGTTTGTAAAGCTTGTTTTTCAGTGTTCTGTAGAGCTGCGTCATGACACAGTCTTTAGATTAATGTCTGTTGGAGCTTTATTTGATGCCATGGGGCGTTAAGTACCTAAGTTTTTATATAATTCCATGAATAAAACTTGATTTTCTTTGAAGAATAAAACAAAGAGTAGGAATCTGTAGGAGAGAGAGGATTTCTTTTTTTTTTTTGAATGCCGACGTGTTTTGAACTTTTTTCTTTCTTTTGTGTGTTACAGAGACTGATTTGGTTCTGGTGATCGGCGCTAATGACACGGTGAACTCGGCCTCCCAAGAAGACCCCAACTCCATCATCGCTGGCATGCCTGTGCTGGAGGTCTGGAAGTCGAAGCAGGTGAGACATCTGCTGTGTGCGTGTGTGAGATAAGATTTGTCCTGATGGAGAGGAGTGGAAGGCTTTTCTTTCCTTTTTGAACACAGACGGACGGTCCGCACCTGCACAAGGACACACACACATACACACATACACACTGCTGCAGATCCAGGTGCAGTCGCAGCCTGATCCCATTAGTGGTGAATGTGTCCTCATGGAATGACAACACTCAGAGCATCCCCTGGCACTGCTCTCAGATCTGGGATTAATTCAGCATGCCCACACTTTTCTGCTCTTACCCCAGGGAAATCAGCTAGGACACATCACTCTACCACACACACATAAGAACCCACTTTAAACTGACCTTTACAGTGGTTCTATTCCATATGCTTCTTTTTAAACTTTGTTAAAGGTCCCATGTCATGTTGTTTTTCAAATTCGTCATCAAAGTGGGAACGCGTCATCAAATTGGAGGGAGGTGTTCGGGCTCGCCCTGCAGTAAGAAAGGAACAAATCTAAATAACGATTGAGGGAATCAATGAAATAAACACTTTGGGCATGTGTATCAAGCCCATATAGCACTTTTATCATGTTTAAAGCACAGAGAAGTCGATTTAGCCCAACATGGGCCCTTTACAGACATTAGTCACACTTCAGTTGAAGGTTTATACATAAGGCTGACATTACACTGTCATTATTATGACATGACACCTGTCAGTAGCATGAAAAGCAAAGGAGAAAGTATGCTACCTTGTCTCACTCTTGTTGTTGTCTCAAACCATAGGTTTTCACCCACTCCACTTTTACATTAAACTTTCCCACATTTTACCATTTAAAAAAAGTATTAAAAGCTATTTTTCCATTGATGAGAAAGCCTAACAAGGTAACCAAGAGAAAGGAAAGAAATGAGATGATATTTGTTTTGAATATATTTTACAGCTGATTTAGGACTCGTTATCATAAGAGATGCTAACAGAAAGCTAACACAAGAGGAAGGTTGACTTTGATGAAGTTATTTATTTCAGGCTCAGTAATTGCTATTAATTGTAATTGAACGTTAGTAATTGAGAACATAATGGTAATTGACTTTCTGAGGATAAAAAGTAATGTAGTTTAGTTGTAATTGGAAAAAAAGCCTGTCACTGTAATTGTAATTGAAAATGTAATTGTAACTGAAAAATGTAATTGACTGTTACCCTAACCCCACTAGATCCCTCCACCTAACCCAAAAAATGCCAACATAGCTCCAAAGGTTTCATAATTTAGCGAATGTCACTTAATGATAGTTTTCATGACACTTTATTATACAATGCTAATGACAGCACAATGTCAGGTGAAATAATGAATTTTCAGCTTTTATTTTGAAAAGTTCTCCTGTGTAAAACTTGAATCCCATTCATTTTCCTGCTTCAACCTTGTCACGGCGGTCATGTGACCTGATCTCCTTCCCTTTCAGGTGGTCGTGATGAAGCGTTCCCTGGGCGTCGGCTATGCAGCCGTCGATAATCCCATCTTCTACAAGCCCAACACTGCCATGTTGCTCGGCGACGCCAAGAAGACGTGCGACGCCCTGCAGGCTAAGGTCCGCGAGTCCCAGAGCCAGTAAAGATAGACCTTGTACCAACACCTTCACTGACAGCACATGAGGAGAGGAGGAGATGACCGAGGCAGCCAGTTCCCAGCAGTTCTCCAGTCTTTGTCCAGCTGCAACTGAGCCAGCTGAGCAAAGACCAAAAAAACAAAAAAAAAAGGGTTGTCTGCAAACCCTTTCTGCCATCTATAAATAAGATTCATTGCAAGAAGTACTTGCAATAAATTCTTGAGATGACTTAATCTTTTTCACTGAAGTAAAGTACCCTAACACGCCTTTTTGTGAAGCCTTTTATGTGTAGATATCAAAGGAAAGGGGGAGTCGACCATTTGCATGTGCTTAGTGTAACCTAGGGAACAGCTGACCGAGTGTCACATTCATTTCAGTCACACGAGTTCAAGTCAAACAATCAGAAGTGACGTGTTAGAGGTTGTAAATTCTCCTTTGGTAGGATGTTTTAGCACACAGTCGTTGGATAACGTTGGATGAGATGAAGCAGAAAGTGGCGTCTGTGAATCTCTACGCACTCCAGAGTCTGAAAAATATTCTCCAGTTAGAAGTTAGTTATAGATGAATAATGTGGAGTTTTTATGAATAACTCTCCCTGCTGATTTTAGTCCCCTTCTTTAAAGTGGAGTGAGGAAAGATAAATATTGAAGCATTTTTGTAAAGTTCTTTCCTTAGTGGTTTTCTACTGTAATGAGAGATGTTTTGTAATTGGTGGAAAGCTCTAAGTCATGCTTTCCCCCCCCCTCTTCACTCGAATGTGTCTTGTTATCTCCACCGATTCCTAGAATCACGCCCAGATCCCAAAATGGTGAAATAATAAAAAAAAAACATCTCAAACATTTTCTATCCAGAATCCAAAGCAATAAAGTGAAGGTGACCTTATCGTGCGAGGCCACATCTGTCCTGCGATGCTAATAAAGAAGAAGTCCCAATGATAAACAAACGGTCTGGCACCTCGGATGGTTTTTATGGTGTTGTGGGATCCAGGTGTGCTTCAATCATCGCCCTGTGTGGTTGTGATGATACAGTACATGTGATGCTGTTGGCCTTAATGCTAAAGAAGGGGTTTTTTTTGTTGTGTACTCGTTACTGTTTTTTTTTTGGGGTTTTTTTTTAAGTGAATGTGGTGCATCCACGCCGTGTGTCCTCATTATTGCTCAACAGGGAATGAAGGATCACTCGTCATAAAGTAGGGCCAGATGTTAACCTGAACAACACTGCAGCTGATTAATGATGTTTCCATCTGTAATGATTGAAGGATTTTGTTTTTTAAGCTTTTGACTAAAAATAGAAAACCCCAAACTTTACATTAACTGTAATTTATGCCAAACTTCCTTTTTAATCCAACAGTAGTACAAACGTTTGGTCAGCAAGTATTTAACTCATTTACAGATCAATTTGGCCACTGTTTGTTACAACTCTAAATGAATTGATCCAAGTAAAACAGTTTTTTTTTTTTTTTGATGGCATTAAAATAAGCTGTAAGAATGTATCTTGGTGCAGTTTATGGAACACACGTTTATGAAGTGACATGTTTGCAGGATGTATCACATGATCATGTAATACCTGTACTGTCATTTATTTGCTCTTACACTTCCATCTTGGGACCTGACACTTTTGACCATAACAACTCTCCTACCTCTCCCAACAATTGACCAACAAACCCACACTCCAACCAGTGTTTCCATGGGATCAAGCCAGTCACTGACCAATGGCCTCTTTCCTATTTATTCACCTGACCTTGGTTGGTTTTAGTCTGAAGGAGTTGCAGATTGTCCTTTGTGCTCAGGAGGGAGTTTATTGTCGAATATTTCAGTCTACAAAAATGCATTTGAAGTGAGATCCCTGCTTTAGTAGTAGCGTGTGGCCGTTTTTGCGTTTCCCCGTAGCGTTAATCTTCTTCTTAAGGAGAGTGTTTTTGTAAAGAGGCTTGTGCAGAGCACCAGTTGGCTTCCAGGTTGTATAATGTCTTGCAGAATCATGTAAGAGAGATGAGTTGGTACTGTGTTCTGTTTCTGCCCCTCATTTGTTCATCATGGAACATTCTCATCCCTAATAAAGCTGTAACTACACCACGTACTGTGTGACTGTCGTTGTTCAACGCACAACATTTCTGCTGAAAACTTGAATGAATCAAATATCTTAATGACATTTATGTTTGTGCTTGATCACTATTGAGATTCACTTTTGGCTCTTCTCTTCCAAGGTCACCACAGTGATTTTTTTTGGCATACCTGAACACATTCCTGGTGGACAAAGTGGCTTTAGGAGTAAGGAAACACTGTCGATGCTGAAGCTACCCATGACACTCAAACGCAACGTCATTAAAATCATATAAATATGTTTTGGAAGAGTGAAAACCGCCGTTCGATAGTGCTTTTGGGTTAAATGTTTGTGAATCAATTATTACCCATTATCGATTTTCACCCCCGTTTCTGAATCCAAATTATCCTCTTTGTCCACATACTAAATTTTGCTTAGAATACTATAAATTATATTAAAAAAAACAACTATAGAGCATAATGATGGAATGAATGAGTGATAACACAGTTTAAAAAATCAAACTTTGTAAATATAAGTGTAATAAAACAGTATTTAGTGTCTCCTGAATACATTTATTTCAAGTTTTTATCATTACCTGTTATCTCCAACCTGGTGTGGGACCAAGACTGACCCTTGGATTTTCAGTTCTTGCTCTATTCAACAGATTTTTCATTATTATTATTTTAAATTTAACGTTTTATTCACTATTATTTACTCTACTCTTCCCCATCCCTTCCATTGTCCTACCCTGACTCCCTCTTCCCCGTTCCCTTCCCACCTTACCTAGGTGTAACACTGCCCTCTCTTTTTATATTCTCCACTTTTTAGGTTTACTTACCATTCCTTAGGGAGGGCTGGTGATGGTCACAATTATGCAATAAAATAAATTCATTATTTAATTGCAATAACAAAACATGCATCGCTGTCAAAAAGATTGCACTACATGTAGTGTTGACCTTCGACAGCATGTGCAGACAAGGGGAAACAAAAATAAAATAATTTTAAATCAAAAATACATATTTTTTATTTGTTTATTTTCCACTTACTCTCAAGTGCCCCCTGTAGTGCAATCGCGTACCCCCAAAGGTACACAATCCCCCATTTGAGAAGCACTGTATTACAGCAGGGGGTAAAATAATTAGTTGTGAGGCCCCACCTTGCTACGTAAACGACATAAAACAATGTTTTGGTGCCACATGCAACAGCACAGCGTTAATAGTGTAGTCAAATCATTAATAGGTCAAACCGCTAAACGTCACCTTTAGTCAGTGGTCATTTTGTTTTGGTCCTCCTTTTATGCAGGTTTTGCTTTATTTAGTTATTTATTTTTCTTCTTTTGTTGCTGTTTTATATTTCCTTGTTAATATTTTTGTGTGTGCGTGTGTTTGTGGCTTTCATCCAGCATTCCCTTTGGTAAACCCTCTTAATATGTTGTGGGGAGCCCCCCTCAGAGTGCCCCCCAGTTACAAAATGAGATCACATGAGTCCACGATGAGGGTCCACACAATGACAGAAATGTAAATAGGAGTTTTTTTCAAACATTTTCACTTACAAGCAACACTTGATTGCTATTCATCATCAGCGTGTGAGCTGGAGGCACTTAGAGGTAGAGGTAAGGCCGACAGAGATCCTGCTGATTATGGCCTTAGATTTATGGACGGAGATGTTGCATGTGTGCTTGATGAGGGTGGCTTCATCCTATAACAAGTAGCATGCAGACGGGCTGTTATCTTCACTCAGGCATGAGGTGATCTAAGGAAAACTGTTACTCCCACATCAGAGACGAGACGCTAAGAGAGATAAAAGTCTGAGAAGGTGCTCATCAGGAGATTGAGTGTTTTTTTTATTTGCTCTACTGGGCCTGTTTTCTTTAAAAGCTGCTGGTTTATTCCTTGATTTTCCTCCCAAAAGGACATGTATTGCCCTCAGGTTTAGATATATGTAATGTATTAAAGAGAGAACTGTAGACAGATGATGGACTGGCATCACATATTTCCAGTTGAAGATCAACAAGTGTGTTTTTCTCAGGAATCATCCGGCCGTGAAATAGATTTTTCCATGCCGTGCAACACAATTAAAGACGAGCTTGTTTTGATCAAAGCTGATGACTAACATGATGATGCGTCTAGATTTGATAAATCTGTAACATGCATGTACAAGTGTGGGAACAAGGCTGATTGAGATTATCATGTTTTATGAGATGACAACATGTCAAGATCAACCTACGCCAAAAAAGCATAAAGATTATTGAACATATTTAGGAGTTTCTCACCTATGTTATTTTCAATAAAAAGTATATTTTTTGCTCATGAACCAACTGTTCAATGTTGTTTAGTGAAAAACTGGAACATTCTAAGACAGGGTATCTGCAGCATATTTGACAAATCAACAGAAAATACATTTTAACCTTGTTAAAATTATGTGAAGTGGGACGGAATATACACAGATTTCCGCTTGGTCAGCAGAAATAAACACTAACGAACAATCAAATCTTTTTTTTTTCTTTTTTTTTTTTTTTTTATCCACTGGCAAGTACGGCAATGGAGCCCTTATCCTTTGGGATTCATTATTTAATGAATTACTGTCTGTCTTTCAAGATTATTTAATTTGTTGTGTTTGCTACTTAATTGAAAATGAAATTCTCAAAAATAATTTAAGCTCAAATATTGTTTTTTTAATGGGTTTTGCCTCCATTTCTTTGTCTTATTGTTTCATTTTCTTGTATGCAGTGCTTAGTTTGTAAATCTAAAATGAACCCTAACATAATCTAATAAATAAATAAAACACTTAACAAAAATAAACAAAAATGTATTATTTTTTAAGCAAAAATTCATTTTTCGGTAGTGCGCATGCACATATACAATCTCAGTACGATGTGAAGTCAGTTTATGACATCGGAACAAATGCCAGGGGTTTTGTTCCAGCAGCAAGAGACAAATATGTCATGTTTTTTTTTTTTTTAAAGCGCCTTTTACTCACTAAATGAGTCAATATCACGTGAACACAAACGACCAATAAACCAAAATATTAAATAAAATAGTGATGAATCAGCGTTAAAGAGAAAGTTACAGAGCACATCGTCTTTCACTCTGAGTGACAGCTGTCAAATCTGCCATGTGTCAGCAACAAGGACAGCGCAAAATCACCGCTAATTTAGCCACTTTCAGAACGCAAAAACCCACAAATACTAAATATTTTCAAACTTTGACACCATAACTCCTCGAATGAATCAGCAGAAAATGAAAATGAAATGCGTGCTTAGCTTTTGTTTGTCAAAACAGCCAAAAAACAGCCATGGGAAACTTTTTTGTCTCACAATTTTTCTTTTTCCATATTTCACAGCCGAGGCCTGCCTTGTGTTTCATAAACCAATAATAGCAGCTCATCTTGGCTTTGAAATTAGCCTCTGTCCAAACTTTCCTGATCTCATGTCTATGTCAGAACTTTAACCTTCGTGTCCCTCGTTTCTCTCTGTCCCTGAGTCGTCATCATGTCCCTGATAGTTCTCCTCCTGTGTTCTGTCTGTGGGGTCAGCCCTATGTTCCCACAGCCCTATCTTATCAAAATATAAAATTCATAATAAGGAAGAAAAAACCCAACAAGATCCACATGAACAAGCATTTAGTGACAGTGGAAAGAAGCAACTCCCTTTTAACAGGAAGAAATCTCCAGCAGAACCAGGTTCAGAGGTGGCAGCCATCTGCGTCGACTGGTTGGGGTTAGTGGACAGAAGGACCAACAGAACAGGATAGAGACATAGAACATCAGAGAGTTCCAGACTAGTTGAGTCGTGAACCACAGATCAGGAACTGCCATCATCAGTTTCACGACACCTGAAATAGAGAAGAGAGAGAAGGAGGAGGAGAAGGCACTGACTGCAGAAAAACATGATACATTATTATCAAGTCAGCCTGCCTTGGCCTTGGGCCTCACCCCCAGTGGCCTAGTCAACACTTATTGTAAAGGTGACGAATCTCTTCCTGTTTATTGGTAAGCTAACAGTGACTACAAGGTCTGTAAATACGACCGTTCACAGACGAGCCCATGTCCGCTCTAGTGGTTAAGTTATGTTATGATTATGTGTGTGTACAATGACATTTCCAGTGATTTCAACACAATAACAGACACAGCAGTCCAAATATCGTAGTTGAAAATGTAATCAAAACACCTAAAGGCAAATAAGGTGCTGAAAGAAATTAATAAAATAAAAAATAAAAAAGGTGCAGGATCCAATCAAATAAGTGCTGGTCAAAATCTGGGAGGTGCCGGATCTGGCACAAATGAAGCTCTGCTTGGATCGTATCTGAGGATATTCGTTATTCCTAACTTCTCTGTTGGTGCTAGTTTTTCATCCATCGGAATACAAAATAATCTGTTTCCAACAAGCTTTTTTCATCACTGCCCACCTTCTTTTACATGTCCCCCATGTTGGCAAGGATGATAATAAACATTATATTCACTAGGGGGCAGCTCAGAAAATGAGGAAAAAAAATGTCCATTGCGATGTTGAAACAAAAGCTAAAAGATACTTAGTGTGTATAATAAAACATATGGAAAAATATAGAAAAATTATTAATAAAGCATTTTATTCTTCAGGTAACACAACGCTTTCAGTATTTACTATTATATATATTCCTCTTTTCTGATCTAATTTTGCGTTTTCTTGCAAATATATCGACATGTTTGTATCAAGTAGGAATAGCCTAATCTTATTCATACACAATTACTCAATTTTCTACCAGATGTACCCACATGTGGAGTGATGGGGACGTATCAACATTCTCATCCATACATTTCAATTGCAAACTCTATTAACAGTTCATATAATCTAGAGATTTAGTCAAATAACTTTCTTATAAAACAGCCAACAATAAAATGAAATAAAAAAAAAACTGGTATACATGTCAGCATCTCTGACATGTTTCGACTGTCAATCTTCTTCAGAGGCATCTGTTGATCGCTTTGATGTGTCCTTGACATCCTCGTGATAAATCAAGCCAGTTATTTTGGTCTTCTTTTTGAATAAAACGCTAAGGTTTCAATTACTCAGACAACTTTTTCTCACGAGTTTTACTTTGATCTCCAGACATGTTTCGACTGTCAACTGCCAGTCTTCTTTAGAGGCGTCTGCTGATCGCTTTGATGTGTCCTTGACTTCCGCGTAATAATTCCAGCAAGTTCTCTTTTGTCTTCTTGCATAAAGTCCCCTTTGTACACGTCCAAAGAAGCTCCAACACACATCCATGTGTTCTCCGTAGTAATAAAACAAAGAATAATAAAGAAAATGAATCTACTGGTGCTCCTCGTTCCTTGTGATCAACTTCCGTGTGTGTTGACAGCCGCTGTTAGTGGTATTTAAAACGTGCAAAATAAAACGTTTTTTTTTACTGCCCTCAAAAAAGCTGTATGTGTGTTTTGTTTTTGCAAAAGTGTCAAATGGTAGAAGTTCTAGCATCTATTGTTCCTCACACCAGCCTCACAGTCAATAGTCAGTTTATTTAGATACTATTTGGACCGCAAAACGTGAGCAGCTTTTTATGAGCTAAAACATCCACAGACTGAATTAAAACAGGAGCAGCACCAGAAAACTACTGGAATAAATCCTAGTCTTATAGTGTGGAAACCTGGTCCAGGACCTGTGGAGAGAAACGAGGTCTAGCTTCAGTTCAGAACACGTTTTTAAGAAAAACAGAAAAACGCTGCTTACCCGTTGTATTTCTGTCACGGTTTTAAAACGAAATAACCAAAGGGTACGAAGGGTACACGGATATAAAAAGTACTTTCAATGTGTTTTTTTCTTCTTCTAATTTTTTTAAATTTTTTTTTTACATTAAACACACTATGTTTCGAGAAATGTCTCCTCGTAAAGTCTAATCTGATTGTTCCAACAACTCCAACAGAAACTGCGTCAAAGAACAGCTCCGAACAAGCCATAGATACAACTTCCCATGGATACACACACACGCACACGCACGCACACGCACGCACACACACGCACACACACGCACACACACAGAGTGTCTGTCCTAAAGTCATTTGGACAGTGACAGCCACAGATAGATGTGGACACACAGAGCTGGCCAGCGACCAAACCAACAGGCCTCTTTAGGCCGCACTTTGATTGCTGCTTTGGGCTGGCGAACATAAACACTGTGGGAGTGTGTCCTTTTAAGCTGCTTTTATTGTCCAGCTGCTTCTCAACCTCTGGATGTAAATAGTGGAGCGCTCAGGATGGACGGTTGAGGAGGGTGTAAGATGTGAGGGGAGGGTTTTCTCTGAAGTACAGCAGAGTGGTTTCTGACGAAGTAGTGGGCCTAAATAAAGTGAATTTACTCAAGCACTATTTTTGAGCATTGTTTTTGTTTGATATTTCTTACTTTCACTAGATGCCCTCGAGTCGTTACGACTGTTCTACATCGTCTGTGTTGACGCTTGTATGGCTTGAGGTTCTACAGTAATACCCTTTTTAAAAAATGTTTCATACTGTAATACCTAAAATACATCATGCTTGTCATTGCAAGAGCAAAACACTGAAAACAGGTCAAGGCGAGTCCCATCCAACATTGGTGTTGTTTGGACAACCAGTGATGGATTCTGAGAAGGATGAAGTTACTTTACATGAGTATCCATGGCTGTGTCTTAAGTTTTCAGGGTTTTTTTTAAAAAAAAATTTATTATTTAGTTTTTGTTTCTTACAAAGATGATTTGTATCATAAAAACAGCAGGGATAATATCTGCATAGCTAAACAAAACTAAATCTTGCGTTATTGGTTATTTTTAGTTTTTTTTGTGATAAACATCCATGTGTTGGTTAGTTTAGTTTACTTGGTAATATAAACAGTTCTATTGGTGGATGGAGTTTCATTTTTTTTTAATTTTTTTTATTTAGTACAGTTTAAAATACAACAAAACATTATATCAACAGTGGACAGACACAAGCAGAAATCAATACACTTAAAATGGAGCAGAAAACAGGAAAAAGTCAAACATTGACCTCAAAATCAAGTTGAGTTTGTTAACCCAGACTTCTTTCCATCATTTGTTAGATGTTATTGAATGCTACTGAGCAGCTCTTTGTTTACACGGTGAGTAACAGTGATTTGGCTTGATGTGGTTTTCTCAACACAAACCAAAAAGTTGTGGTCATTAATGAAGCATCTGGCCGTGTTATTCACATGTACGACTACTGGGCACCTGTTCCCTATGTGAACATTTTTAAATTTAAAGGTAAAAGCACTCTTTCTCTCTACTGTGTATGACTGAGAGGGAGATTTTTAGTCATATTATTGTTGATTTAAAGTTTTTACTGCTGATTTTATTGATTTTTAAGCTGATACATGTTTTCTGTTGCACTTTTTGATCATGTGTACGAAACAAGTTTGTCTTGCCTTGCCTGTCGCATTGTTGTATGAATAAACATGTAAGAGTGCATCAGTTTTTAAAAAAAATGCTGTTATTTCAGTACTTTCACTTAACTAATATTTTCGACTTAGCTACTTTTACTTATATTGGTGTACTTCTTGACAATGAGTATCTATACTTTCACTCAAGTAATGATGTTGAGTACTTTGTCCACCTCTGTGTATGTATGATCTAAAATTCTGAAACTTCGCCCAAGACTGCTTTGCATCAGTTTGGGTTTGTCTCGCAACGAAGGAATTTGTCTGTTAATTATGTCATGCCTGATTATTGCCTTTGAACGTGTATTATTTCCCAGGGAGGCAAAACAATGACAGTCTGAAATAGTCCAGCTGTATATGCAGTAAACACTCTATCACTGTTAAATTCACAGATAATTGTGTCTTCTATCTCCAGCCATTCAAAGAGGCTACGCCTGGTATACGTGCGTTGCTGAAAGACTTTCCTGGATTACTCGACACACGCTTCCAAGCATCGGCACAGCAGGTTACGTCAGCACTGTTGGGACTGTGTTACAGAGGTAATGCCTTTGCGGTCATTTAACAGGACAGTGTTTTGAAGGGCTTTTAATTTTGCCAGTAAAACGTGGGTGTATTATGGGTTTCTCCGTTAACACGTTGAGAAGGATCAGCCAATGTTTACTTTGAGGCCTTTTATGGCTTCTTTCGCTGGCTATGGATTAAAGGCTAATCCTACAGGTTTTCTGTATGATAGAGGGTTTATAGCACACTCCAAGGCAGAGGAGGACAGTTTGACCTGAAAACGATAAAAGAGTTCCAGTTTGTTTCTTCCGAAGTGTCTTTCTTAACATGGTCTAGTAAATACATTTGGGAACACGTCCAGGAACCAGTAGCCCTTTACCAGAACTAACGTTCTAGATAATCTTACACCACACTAATGAAATACTGTCATTGCACTTTCGTGAAGAAAACATTCAAAGCTGACTTATGCTAAATTACCTCAAAAACAAGGCCATGGGTGAGTAACGTTTTCTGTTTTCTGGCTCGTTAATTTCGTCTATGCAGCTGTGTTGGTGTTTCTGAAGCCGTCTGCTGCTCAGGCTTGCCAGAGACAGCTGACGACTCTCTCCCAGAAACTGTCAAAAATCTACGAGAATCTTCCCAAACATGACTTTCATTTTTATTTGAGCGTAACAGCTTTATACTTATCTCAACCAAATTTCAACCTGATATCGAGGGGAATACCGGGAACAAACTGGAACAAAAATGTTGTCTTGCCACCATAGGAAATCACGGTAAAACTGAAGTATAAACTATTCCATACATCTGTTTACAGGACTCCACATCCCACAATGCAATGCACGAAAACTTCAACAAATGGAGTGTTTACGATCAAGATAAAAAGTATATTTTCAAGTGGCAATTTCAAGCTTTTTTCCTTTCTTTTTGGAGTAAATGATGCTAGGTTTATTGATCTATGACACTATGAATTCAATAACAAGAAAAGTATCAGCTTTATGTACAACTTGTCAATGGCAGTTGCAATAATAGACACATTTATCTTTAGATTGAGATACATTGAGGCTTTCTGGGAGTTAATTTGCTCATGAACCTTAGATAATAAATGAAAATGTGGGTTTGATAGGAACTATTATATCTGAACTTCTTGAATTCATGTGTTTTGTAAGTGGAAACTCAGGTATACAGTATACTGTGAAAATACGCACATTAAACAGGTTCAAAACTCACTGGGTTTTACTTACTGAGTAAAGCTAATCTAATGGAAATAAATGTTTGAAATACAAAAACCAGTTCAGAAAAAAGGTTTTATCTTCTCAATAAGAAAATACTGATAAAAAAACAACTAAAAACTAAACTCACATATTATAGAAAATGATGATATCAATAAATAATTCTGTCCTTAAAGCTCATTTCTTACTTTTCCCGACCCATTAAGAAAAGTTCTGCAACAGACTTTAGTGTCCTTACCTCTGCTCTAGAAAACTCACTGACCTATTATCTCTAACGTCAAATATTCTGAAATATATTTATTTCACGTTATATTTATTTGAAAAATTCATGCCATAGAGGAAAGCTCACCTTATAACACCGACTACTAAAAACTACGTTAAAAGTTTTCTGTGGTTGAGTATTTTGAGTATTTTAGGGAAAGGAGTGGAAATAAAACAATGTTTAGGTATTAATGAGTTGAAACAGCTGTAAAAACACATGGTTTTCAGTAAGTAAGAGGGGCTTTTGTGATTATTGTTGTTATTTTAATCATTGTATGCAAGGTCATGTGCAAATATGTATTATTGTGGGGATGTGGGGGTAATAAAGGACTGATTAGAAGAAGAAATTAACTAATCACTGATTAGGGCAAGGTTTGAACAAGCTTCTTTTTTTGGAACACAAGTTATTTTTCATTATTACTTCCTTTTTCTTGCTTGCCTCATTATGCATCGGAAAACTTCCCCTGTGATTCAACGATGGATAAGATATGATGGATTAGATTTATTAATGAAAGCTTTTTATAATTTGACTTTTTTGTTGTGTGTTTCACACTTGCCCCTGCATTAAAATAGTGGGTAAACGGGGTAAAGTGTGTGCATGAGTGTAAAATGTAGCAACTTTAGTGGGAGTCAGGTAACAGCAGGCCAACCTGCTCAGCGTCAAGAGGGCCTCCATGGCAGTGCACACAAAAGAAAGACTGACACAATGAAAGAGGGCCGAGAGCAGGATGGGGTTTCACCGAAAAAAGGAAAACATCATCTCTCTCTCTCGCTTCAGTCTCTCTCTGTCGCGCTCACTTTCTGTCTCTTTCTTAGCGACTACAAAGGCAGAAACACCTGAGCCCCCTATTTGAAGGTTACTGTCTCACCAAAGGAATGCTCCACTTGTGCGCGCCGACCTGCCGGTGTGTGTTGTGACTGTGTTTGTGCGAGTGTATTTTGCACTCGTCTGTTTGAGTCGTCAGATGAGAGGAAAACAGCGACAGCCAGCATGGCTCACTTGAATACCTGTCTGGATGTCTTTGAAGGCCGTCCAGCTGTATGGTGGCTCATTCAGAGATCAGTGTTTGATCGCACTGTCTGAAAGACGGGATCTGATGAAAACCCGATTCCGAGTGCGGGGAGAAATATACAAGCAAACACCGACAATCTCACATTTTTTTTAAAATTTTGCTTAACTTTTAAAATGTTCTTGAAACATATATTGCTCACGGTTTCTAAAATCTTCTGTATGGCTAAAGTCATGTTTTTTCTTTACTATGTAACCTACATGTTAATAGTTGTAGTTTTAGAGTATTCAGAAGCATTTTAAAGTGCAACGAAACCACAAAACCAGTGATGCACGATATAATCAGCTCGTTATCGGTATCGGTGAATATCGGCCCCAAAAAAAAAAAAAAAAAAAAATCGAATATGGCCATTCCGCCGATGTATCTGTTTGATTTAGCATATATTGGTTTGATTTAACGGTTTGATATATTGGTTTGAGTTATCGGTTTGATTTAATGGCTTAATATATCAGTTTTATATATATATCGGTTGGATATATCGGTTTGATTTAATGGTTTGATATATCGGTTTTGATTAATTGGTTTGATTGAATAGTTTGATACATCGGTTTGATATATCGGTTTGATTTAATAAAGTGTCTATTTGTAAGGTTGCCGTACGGACGACCCCCGGTGCTATTGGTACGATTACTGAAGTTTAAGTACGTAGCGTCTTAGGGTTAGGTTTAGGGTTAGGGTTAGGTTATAACTCAATATCGCAACAATTTTTAGGGTAAGGGTTAGGCTTAGGGTAAGGTATAGTCTTAGTCACCCAACATAAACTGGCCAATGACTGGCCTATCACGTGACCTAAACTGGCCAAAAAGTCATACGGCAACCGTACGGGTAGACACTGCCTTGATTTAATGGCTTGGTATATCAGTTTGATTTACCGGTTTGATATGAATCAGTTTGATATATTGGCTTCCTTCCTTGATCAACTCATAGACTTCACATATGTAGATGCCTCATTGACTAAGTGGTCAGTAGATTTTTTTCCCCCCTCATTTATAGCTATGACAGAATGCTTGGAAAGCATAAAAACACAGAATTTGAATAGGCAAGTAAGTAAGTGACTGTTTTAAACTCAAGCTGCAGGTATCTTCATTGTTTTGTTTAAAAACTATTGTCATGAATACATTTGACACATTTGCAAGTTGAATCAATGATTACATCATTTTAGGATTTGTCTGCATTTTCCAGCGGACCAACATGATCGAGTCTGAGGGATAAATCTATTTGTCAATTCCACTACGGAAACTCAATGATCTCTGCAAATAAAATATTGGTATCGACATTGTTTATGGGACAAAACATTTGTAACGTATCGGAGGTGGGAAAAAAATCCTATGTCGTGCTACGTCACTAGTATAAAGTAGTGTTGTCGATTGATTCTTGTGCAACTCTTGACATTTTAGTTAAAATATTTCAATTTGACACATTTTGTTGTGAAAATGTAAAAATGTAGGAGTCCTCTATGGGTCCAATTTAATGGAATGTTACTATTGACTGAGAATGGTGGTTTTTTGACATTTCTTCTATAAAAACTAGCATCTGTTGGCTAGCATTACTCTGCTGTAAACATAGCACTGGTGTTCAGTATGTATACTGACAGTCATCATATGATGAACAAACACAAAGTCTTGCTATTCAAAGCATTTAGCGTCTGATTGAAATGACGAAAACCAAACATATTTAACGTTGGCTTACTTTTATACTCTCGCATAAACATTTCCAAGATCGTGTCTCGGTTTACTTATTGCACCGACTGAAAGCAAGTCATTTACCATTTATCAATGGATAAATCATAACCATGAAAGATGGTTTGGATCATCTGTTTGTTCCCGCGCATACCACACACACACACACACACACACAAAGTGCTGTTTTTATCCTCTCCTGTGTGTACGTGTGTGCCCATCCATGTAAGAGTAATTCATCAAAGTGTTTCTAAGAGTTGGCAAACTGCTTTGAACACCTCCCTCAAACTTCTTGGCCTGCACATGCAAGCATGACGCCAGGACAGGACAGCCAGGAGTGTGCGTGTGTGTGTGTGTGTGTGTGTGTGCACGCTGATATGTGGGTGTTCCTTGATTAGGCCCAGGTCTTTGTAGGTATAAGGTTTACTACTAGCGCCATATGGGCTGAAAGACTACCCAGGAGCATGTATCATCACCAGAACCAAACTGATGAATCCATGACAACAATGTTAGAAAATGCTGATGTGTTGATTTCATTTCTCCTCGCGTGTTGTTCTTTTTTTTTGTTTAATCCACGTAATGAGACTGTTTTGGTTAGAGTTGATCTATTTCAAAACTCGCTTATCACAACACTGTTTTTTTTTTTTTTTTATCTACAGATTGAACCAATTTTATACCTTTAACCAACAGCAGCTGCAGTCATAGAGGGATGGGTTTTTTTAGGTTGCTTTTCCATATTTTGAGCATGTATAATATTGGTTGTGTTTGATGTAAAATATAGACCAAATATTACACTTTCTGCTCCCTCACAATTAAAAGGTGAAATGGTCATATTTACCTTGTGCAGGTGGAAGTCAAATGTGTTTCATTTGTTTTGTAAGACCAAGTTGTGGTTTATATAATTCATGAAAATGTCGTTATGATTTGACTAAGTTAATGTGTGGAAATATGGGGGAACACCTATAAAAACTAATGTACGTCCTATTTTCCTATTGCAAACCAAAGCAATTAGAGTGATCAGCCAAACAGAATATCTTGCTCCAACAAATCCACTTTTTATTAGATTAAATATCTTAAAATGTTATGATCTTGTTGATGTTTATACAGCAGTTGTGATGTACAAGGCACACGACCTCATGCTTCCTCACTGTCGACAAGAGTTGTTTCAAACAAGAGAATCTAGATACAACCTCAGAGGAACTGACATGCTACAAAAACCCATGGAGAGGTGTATATCAGTCAAAGGAGTTGATTTATGGAATGATTTTACCTAATCAACTTAAAGGCTCCAAAACTATTCATGCATTTAAAAAAATCTACAAGTTAAAAGTCATGGAAAAGCATAGTACAGGGGTTCTCAACTGGTCTCACCCTGAGAACCACATTTTTCAAAAATAGCTGTTGAAAACACACATTCTCTCGTTTAAAACATAAATATATAGATTTTCCCGTGCACAATGCATTTTACAGCATGCCTGTCAAAAGAAAAGTTTATTTCAAAATAAAAGACAAGTCCAACATAAGAGACTAAGTATTTATTTATTTTTGACCAGCTGTTCGCGACCCACTCAGTACAGGTCCGCGACCCACTTTTGGGTCCCGACCCACCAGTTGAGAATCCTTTTGAATTGATTTTACTGATGATTTTAAATGTTCTTATTGATTTTAAACAATTGAATGTTTTATCATGTAAAGCACATTGAGTTGCCTTGCCTGGTATAGTACACTCGAATGAAGATCATTAGAAAAGAAATGAATCGCATATGCATAACATAATTTTGATTCTTGAAGATTAAGTTTTGTGCTTGTGTTACCATCATTGGTATTACGGTAACTGTATTATGTGCCATCTTTGATAATAGTGTCACAGTTGTAAATGGGGTTAGGTAGTATAAGTCTTGCCTTCAACCTAAACCCCTTCAGTCAGGAATCATTTAGCTCTTAAAATACTTTTTTTTTTAATTGTAATGTACAAGATCTCTGAAAACATGTGACATGTGTTCTAAATGTTTATAATGACCGAAGAAATAAACTACTACTACTACTACTGTTACGGTGAAATTTACGGTTACCTCGTCTTTGACTTGAAAACACACTCTGTGGTGATAAATGATGAAGACCAGACAGGAGAGATGATGAAGTAATAAAAAATGATTTAATCTAAACTAAATAAAAAGGTACAAAGCGGGATAGACAAAGAAGTGGTCTCCTCTGGCCAGAGGAGAGACGCGAAGAAGGGACCAAATGTTCCTTTCACACACATTTATACCCCACTGTCCCACCTCCCCCCTTCCACAGACAAAGAAGAGACCAGGGGGGGAAGGTCAGTCTGCCGGAGGTGACACCTCCGATGTCGGGGTGGGTTTGGACGTGCTCTGGCCTTGGAGATTAAACTGAGGCCAACTGACATTCCTTTAGAGAAGCTGTATCATGGGAGTATGGGTCCACTGACTTTGCAGGAAGAGGAAAAGACATCAGACAGGAGTGGAAAGTTACAAATTGGGGTATTAAGTTGAATGAGACCAAAAAGCAAATATATGAGTATACATAATTAATCAATTTTGCCACCACACTACTACTACTTAGAATAGAATAGAATAGAATAGAATATCCTTTTATTGTCCTTGTACAGGGTACAACGAAATTTGAGTGCAACTCCAAGGTGCCAGTGAGAGAAAAAAAATTATATATAATACACAGCAAAAACAATAAAAAAATTAAATATGACACAATAATATGTACCGACAAATACCCAGATAAATACACAGATAGCAGCTTGAATGTACAGATCTACAATAGCAGCAATATGTTTTATTGCACAAGATCAATATGATCTTGTGCAATAAAACATAACATAAATCATAAATAAACATAAAACATAAATCATAAACAATATGATACTATTTCATTGTTAATGGTTCAGTTTTATTTAAAATCGAGAGGCAGAGATTAATAAGAGAAATAGAGAGAAGTTCATGGCAGAAGAAGTGGGATACAGATTCAAAAGTCTGTTCATCTTCAAGGGCAAATGCAGAAGAGAAATTAAGATTAGGACCCAGGACTGAAATCAACCCTCAATTTAATGGGTAAAAGTCAGACAGATATAGGTAATGTATGCAAAATCAGGTGAAAATGTTGAGCATGTTATCATGAAATGTATTAAGTATGAGTGGGAGAGAAAATAATAATAATAATAATAATGAAAAAAATGTATATGAACTACAGTGGCCATGGAGCCGAGAAGAGATTTTTCGAAGAGGGGAGGAATTGGCTTTATTTTACTACTTGAACGTAACAGGACGGGGGAAAAGAATATGAGTAGTTTGTATATATATATATATTTTAGTAACCTGAAGTACATTTCACCATGATTTACACACTTCAATACATAGGTGGCGAGATGCACCTATTCAAGTTGGTTGCAACCGCCATTAATCAAGAAAGGAGAAGAAGAAGAAACAAAATGGCTTCTTTGGAAGGCCAAGCCACTGCAGCAAACCACTGACAATGGGAGTCACATGAGCAGGTTTGAACCGAACACTTTGTTGAAGTATTTTTCAACCCCCCCCCCCCAGAATTCTTCCCTGTGCGTTTGTTTGTCCTTTTATAAGTTTCTGCCATGTCACCACCCATTGCCTCTAACAGCGTACCTGTGGATTGCTGCTATAGTGTTTTATGATGAGGTTGAATGACCAAAAGAGAAGCTAACTTTATATTAGCTGGAACATTCAATCCAAGAATCATTATTTAAAGAGTAACTAAACCCCAAAACTTCAACTGTATTTAAGTATGAAGTAGTGCTGTCAATTGATCCAACTCAACATTTTAGTCAAAGGTATTCAATCTGGTATGTTTTGTTGTAAAATGTCAGAGTGACTGCCCTCTATGGGTTGAAACCCGGCTATTACAATTGATTTTTGCTATTGGCTGAGAACAAGGTCATGTGACGTTTTGGGACCACCTTGTTTGCCCTGCCCCTTTTATAACAATTAACACCTGTGGGCTCTACAATCTGTGGTGAGCAGGTTGGATTGAGAGAAGAGTGAATGTAGAGGTATATTGAGAAGCTAGTTAGCATAGCATAGATTGCTCATTGGAGATTTTAAATTATAAACTGGGCGTGGCTTAACTGCTCCCGGAGCCCCGCCCGTAATCAAGAGATTTTTTTATTTTTTTATTTTTTTGGAGGTAGGTCAGGAGAAAGCAGGGTTAAGTTACTCTTTAAAGCTGCAAGTGTATTATTATTATTATTATTATTATTATTGGCTATATTTGGTTAAAAATTGAGCTTATTGTATTTCAAAGTGTCTACAAACGGAGTGCTCTATGAGCTGTTTTAGGCGTTGCTATTGGCTGTTCGACTGCGCGTTCACGTCCTATCGGTGGAAAAAGCTCCATTGGCATGTGTTTAGGAAGGAAAAGAACCTATTGTGACAACGGATCACTTCAAAAACGACTATTAGCATGAGCAGATACCTTTCATACATGTGTAACATTTTAGTGGAAGCAAATTAAACGTACAGTAAGTCCCAGCACTCCTGCTTTTCGTCATGAATATAAAGTCACATAAGTTTACTTCCATCGTAAATTGATGGACTAAAATATTATCTAATCTCAATTAATTTTTATTAATCAACGATCAGAGTATCGATTAGGGATGTCCTGATATAACTTTTTCATTAATGATATGATACCGATATTGCAGCCTTGTGTATCGGCCGATACAGATATTAAGGCGATATCAGCATGAATCATACATTTAAATTTGTTTTATTTTTTTTTTTATTAATAAAAAAACAATAATTACTTCTTTTGTAGTTTGGATTGTTAGAAAAGTCTTGATCAAGTGATGTCACTCAAACATAGAACAATAGTCAGCAACAGTAGGTATGAGAAAAACCGACCCATTTATTATTAACCAATTAGTTATATACATTTTAACCGTCAACATAATATCTATAGTATTCTACAACTGAATAAAATAAATTAAAAATTAATTTAAAAAAAAAAAAAAAAAAAAAATATATATATATATATGTAAATTTTAATCCGACATTCATTTTCAGGCTATAATTTCGGCCCTATATCTGATATCAGTATCGGATCGGGACACCCGTACTACTGATATATCCTACTCAAGTAGAAGTACTGTTACTTGATTGAAATTGTACTCAAGTACAAGTAAGTCATACACAAAATACTCAAGTACAAGTAAAAATTGGCTCAATTAAATAGTACTCAAAGTAAAATGTATAAACTTAAAAAGGAAGAGACAAAATTTTGCACATTTGGAGCTTAATTTATTTTCCACAAAGGCCTCTGTATGAAATGTACAATTCCTTTTTAAATGAAATTACACCAATTAATTCAATTCAAAAGAAATAAAAAAAATTCTCAGGCTTTAAGTATAGCTGCATTTATGAAACAGTGCCACACAACGTAAAAGTTAGAAACCTGAACCCAAGAAAATGGCTGGGCTTTGATCAGAAATGGCACGACTAAGAACATATGGATTATGTTCAATGTGCCTTCATTAAAAAAAAAATTCAGTAAGGGTTGAGTGTAGAACTATAACAAAGTACCTTTTTTCTTCATTAATGTACGTGAGTACAAGTACAATTACTGATTTAGAAATATACTCAAAATATACCCATAAAAGCAACTCAATTACAGTAACATGAGTACGTGTAATCCACTACTTTTATCTCTGTCAATAATTAATATTACACTACATCCCTGAATTCTGGGAGCGTTGCCTGTTGTGCAGAATGAGTGCCAAACATTGCTGCTTTATCATCGTTTGTTAAAATGGGAAGAATTTACTGCTTTGTTGGCCAGAGAGTGTGAAAGCATCCAGCCACAAACCAGTGGTTCACGTTTAGGAATCCTTATTTCTGTTTGTCAGAACGAAACGGGATTCAAAACAAAAGCCAAGACACATTCTACAAGTTAAGGTCTGACATTAAAATGTGTTTGATTTATTTTTTTTCGTGCGTGTGTGCGTGCGTGCGTGTGTTTGACGTATACGCCGACGAAATGTGCGAGTCCTTAAACTGCTTCACATAGTCCCCACCTCTAAAACAAACAGAGCAGGAGGTCACAGATGAGCCAAGAACGACACCACAAAATGAGAGAGAAAGGCAGAAATGTCAAATAAACTCACTGCCTCCAACATTTTGTTTATCCCTCACAGTGCGCTGGTGACTCACGCTACACGTTATTATTCCTGCACATCTCTGCGTTTGCATCTGTCTGTAGATTTACGAGAGCCCGAGCTCTCGTGTGCGTTTTTATGATGACTTTCAATAGTTGGTTTATTTTTCCGACTCTTGTATATATTGTCAGTGGGTGTCCCCGAACGTGTTACACAGAATGCACGTGTAATATGTCTGCGGCTAGCCGAGGGTGGCCTATCTGCCACTACTGATATATGTTTGAAGTGTATGTTTGGTTTTGTTTTCTCTCCGCAGCTACTGCTGCAGTTTGGAATCTGAAGTGCACTCAACACAGCCAGGAAGTACATGCGTAGACAATGAACCTTTTGGTTCTTCTACTTTTCTGTCTTAACCAAAAGTACAATACACAAACGAAACAAAGTAGGTCGACGTCATTCCTTTGTTAAATAAAGTGACTGAAAATTAAAAGTACAAATGAAACTGAATGAAATGACGGTTTTTAAATAGTAGCTGTTGCAAGTGCATAGAAATCTGTGAAAGTTAAACTTCACTGACTGATCTCTGTTTAAAAAAAAAACAGAAGATGTCTGCCCCAAAATGCACAATATTGTCCAAAAACATGTAGGTGAGGGTTTAGTCCAGGGATGGACAACTCGATCACAGCGGGGGCCACAAAAATGCATTTGTATCTGATCCGAGGGCCATATGATCAACATTCATGTCAGGATTTAGAATAATGACTATTAGTATTAATACAGGGGCAAAACAGTTTTGTTTTAAGTCCTTTTGTGTGTTTTTAGAGTCATTAAGTGTATTTCTGTGCTCTTGTTGTAATTATTTGTGTTTTTCTGTCATTTCTGCATTTTTGTTGTCCATTTGTGTGTTTTTAGGGTCACTTTCTCTATTTTTGTTTTTGTTTTTTGTATTTTCCTGTCATTTTTGTTGACGGTTTGTGTGTCTTTGGAGCTATTCTGTAATGTGTTGTTTTTTGTGTACTTTGTGCATTTTTGCTGTCGATTTCTGTTTTTTTGGGAGTTGTTTTGTGTATTACTTTGGGCTTTCTATTCCTTCTAACTTCTTGAAATCAAATTTTTGGGGATTTGTTTGGGGGCCTTACAAAATTATACCGAGGGCCACATGTGGCCCCCGGGCCGCCAGTTGCCCATGTCTGGTTTAGTCCGTGACATGTAGCTTTTTCCATTTCAGGAAATCCGCCATATCGCAAGATTTTTGTCGCAATATTTTGCATGAGATTTGTCATTAAATAGCTTAACAAAACTATGATATTATTAAAACTCAAATCAAGCTTTATTTTTAGAACGCTTTTTATATTTAAAATATAATTCAAAGTGCTTTACATCAGGGGTTCTCAACTAGTCTCACCCTGGGACCCACATTTTGCCACGGTCATTAAATCACAACCCACTTTTTTTTTTTTTTAGAATTCAACCAACCTAATTTAGTTTTTTAAAAATAACTGTGGATCCTTAAAAAATCTTAAAAGGCAATAAATTAATGAATCTAAAAATAAGGCCTTAATTGTCATTGAAATTTCTGAAATCAATGTTTAAAAAGTCTGAAATTTTAACACATAAGAATGAATTTATGATTGTAATTAGGCTCTCATTTCAAATAAATTGTAACATTTTTTTTTTTTAATTTAAGATTTTTCTTAATGGCTTTTCTTGCTGTTTTTTATTTTTTGTTTTATAATTTTCTGGTTATTTTTGTTGTCATCTAATGTGTTTTTGGAGTGATTTTTTTATATTTTAGTGTGTTTTTTTTTGTTGTGTATTTTACCATCATTTTGTGCATTTTTGTTTACTTTGGGGGGGGGGGCGCCAGTTGCACGTCTACACTCAACACTGGAAAAAAGTTACTAAACTAACCTTATGGAATTTATGTGGCTTTTTTTTTTTTTTTTTTTACCCCTAATTGTGTTTACTGTGAAGTTGGCCTTAAATTTAAATTCAAATGGCGACAAAAAGTCATAGAAAGTGTTGAATTTAATTTGACTGAAGCTGTAGGAACCCAAAAATAAATCTATATATTTCCCTGTGCGACATGCATTTCACAGCATGCCTGTCAATAGAAAAGTTTCTTTCAAAATAAAAGACAAGTCCAATATGAAACATTAAGTATTTATTTATTTTTGGCCAGCTGTCCGCGACCCACCCAGTACAGGTCCGCGACCCACTTTTGGGTCCCGACCCACAAGTTGAGAGTCACTGCTTTACATTTTTAAAATTTTACATTACATACATTTTTAATTCAATTAAACTTTATTACATAACAAGTGAGCATAAAGCAGTCATCACAAAATGTACCTCAGTTTTAAAATTTCAATATTTTTTTCCTCAAAATGACGATACATGATAAAAATTGCGATTAAAATTTCTCTTTTCAATAAAATCTTATCAGGAAGAGGATTTTGTTGTCTCAACAACTGGTGAGCGAGAGAGGGCGGGGCATTTGTGCATAGTTTGTGTGAGAAACAGATGTGGGAGAAGTAGCAAAAACAAAAAAAACTCGAAATAAACTTTGAAATTATATCGTTAGAGATTATAGTGTCATTTTTTTATTTAGGATATAGTATAAATCTCAATATATTTCAGATCTTGATATATTGCTTAGGCCTACGTCTATTCATCCATCTTTCCAGCCCACCCATCCTTTATATCGACTAGAAAAGCTCATTTTCCTGAGGACCGACAGCTCCTATTCTACCTCAAACCTACTTCAAAACACTTTTGACCCGTTACTAATGTGCATGTGTTTGAGTGGTACAGTGTTACTTTAGGGTGATTCTGTTAACAAAGGGTGAATCATCCAACCTTTAGCTAAATGTCTTCCCACCAGGGACTTTTGTAAATATTTGAGAGGAACTGTTGAGATAAAGATAACACTGACTAATGGATATACAAGCTGGGACTCAAGTAAAGCACTGATGGGTCTGTGGGAGTGATGGTGATAGAGAAAAGGATTGGGTGGGAGAGATATTGGTCAAGGAAAATATGGAAATGTTAAAAATAAAGACAAATAGAAAAAGGGGGGGAGGGAAGGTCGAGGGCAGGAGTGATGTAACTGGGGAGAAAGTTGGGTTTAAGAATTTAATAAGGCTAAAGTTAAGGGATATTGGCAAAGTGCGGCATGTAGCTGCACTTGGTTTAGAATTAGGCCACATATAAAGTAGAAAAATCCTAATCTAAATGACTTTGAAAAAGAAAATCCCAAACTCTTCCAGTCCTATTAGGACATACTAGTTTCACTTTGAGTGGAAACTAAAGCGTGAAGCCATAGAAGGAAATATTTCCATTCCAGCACTGTTTAGTTTGAGATTTTTCACTGTTGATATGACTGTAACACTGATTTTCGAGCAGATTACCTTCTCTATTCTGGACAAGTGAGCAACAACCGAGGGAGGCTATTATCTGCTTCTTCAATCTATACCCAGGCAAAATAAAGAGTGATGGATATCAGTGAATTACTAGTTATCACTCATTTTCAGCTAATTTTATCATTTGTTTGTCAGTTTCTTTGTAGGATAAGGGTTTTAAAGTGTTTTCTTAAAAAATAGAATGTATGCAAACCTGCTTTGGTGCTCTGTTAGTTATTGCCTATTGCTATTTCCTGTTTGAGCCTTTACTACCTCCTCAGACTAGTAATGAAGCAAGTAGAACCCACATCCATTACATCCAGATTATATTTAGACACACTCAGACTATGTCATTTTAGATTTGCATGTGTTGATATCGTGCGTGCTTATAAAATAAGACTTAATATTATTTTCCAACAATTTTTACTTCCGATGTGATGCCGATATTGTGTATTGGCCGATATCGTGTATTGGCCGATATCGATTCAACACAATATCAGCACGAATCATACATACAGTATGTGTGTGACTTATTTTTAAAGGTCGACCAATATATGGACTTTTTTCAAGATAGGTCAAGATGTATGAATCTGAATGGATTCATACATCAAAAAAGTAAAATAATGATAGTATGTGCATGGGAGAAGCCAATAGGCTTACAAATAAAAAGCTGATATAATAGGATAAGGATATAATATAATAGTGCTTGATCAAATATCCTTATCCTATTATATCATTAATAGGATAAGGATATTTGATCAGGCACCCGTGTGGGCAGCTGCAACCACCACTTGACTGACGGAAGGACCCCACATTTATATCATGAGTGTTTGAATTGTTTTTCATAATCAATGTGCTTAAAAAAAATATATTGGCCTCAAATGTAAATATTAATATTATTGAACAACTTCAATAAATCCAATAAAAACTAAAAAAAATATATGTATAAGTAATTTATTCTACAATTGAATAGAATACATTACAAATACATGAGAAGACTGTGGAAAATAATCAAAATAAATCCAATAAAAACAACAAAAAACTGCTGGAATAGAAACACCATTATTAGAAGTTCATAGTGATGTAGTTGTTTGCACTCCTGCCTTACTGCAAAAAGGCCTCGAGTTTCCTTCTGGATAGTCCGATTTCCTCCAAAATTCAAAAACTTGCATCATTTAATCAATTGCATTGCATTGTGGGATGTGGAGTCCTGTAAACAGATACATAGAGCTGTTTTTACTTCACTTTTTAGTACTTTATTTTAGTTTGTTCCTGGTATTTAGATAATGCTTGATTAACTAATATTTGAGGCATACACTAATCTTATCTAATTAAAATATATATTTTAAATAAAGTCTCTACAGGGGTGTATTGTGTCTGCGTGTTTTCATCTAGTACACGGTGGAACTTGTTATATTTTTTAAATTGGCTACGATCAAGCCACCCAGTAGAACAGTGGTTCCCAAACTTTTCACAGTCCCTGTGAAAATAGGCGTCCCCCTCAGGGTACCAGTACCCAATTTTGAGAACTATGTAGAGGATGAAGTGGGTACAGAAGATGAATGGAGACATTTGGAATATAAATAAATGTTGACCACATCTTATTAAAAAAAAATAATCAAAAGTTATGTTGATTCCATAAACTTTTAATGACTTTTCTTGTGTGTCACCCAATAACTGTATGACAACAATGTATCCAATCTTAAAGCCAAACATAAGTAAAACCTAGGGATATAACGATTCACTCAACTCTCGATAAGATTCGATTCACGATACTGGGTTCACGATATGATTTATTTTACAAAAGGGGACTGTAGACAAATAATGATTGAAAAATATTCCTTAATTTTTTTGGGGGAAAAAAAAATAGAAAATACTGTACTATTTTCCTTTTATTTTTCATTGTCAAAAGAATCCCTTGATAAACTATTCAAAACAATGCAGATTAACTAAAAATAAATCTTGAATGAAATAAATAAAGGAATAATACAAATGAAGAAGAAGCCTATTATGTAAATTCTGGTTCTATAGTAAACAATGCAAAACTGCATAATAGTTATTTTTCTTTTTAAAAGTACAACTGAAAATGTATTTTGTGCCTTAACAATTGGACAATTGGAAAAAAAAAAAGTCTGCACTGTATTTACGTCAGATATTTGTTTGGACCAACAGAGGGCGCCGGTAACCCAGTGTTTGGTGGGGATGCAGCTATTCTGTGCAGTGAAGAAGAGATGCTATGCTAGCAGACAGCTAATAGAAAAAACGTGACTTTTACAGATATTCACGTAATATTACAGATATTCCTTCGGTGCTAAAGGGGTAATGAATCATTTATGAACATGTTTAAGAGTAGAAGGCGGCCAGAAAGAAAGTAGTAGCAGATTCCGCCCGCCGCCTCAGCATTTGGACAAGAGGAGGATAAATATATAGCCCCCTCTGTTTAAAAAAAAAAGTACTGCGATTCAATTTTCATAAAATCGATGTGAACTATGATACCTATGAATCGATTTTTAACTGCCTTACAATTAATCGTTACATCCCTAGTAAAACCGCATCCAAGCTCCAGTTCTCCCTCCACAGTGATGGTGAAACATGACTATGATTTATCTTAGACTTGGCCTTTTGTGGCTTTTGTCTGTTGATATTGCCCAGATAGAAAATGATACATTGTTCCAATATGTTATGGATCATTCTGAATACAAGTAGTTTTTTTTATTTTATTAGAATCACAAAGCAACGGGAGTGTCTTTTGAAATGCTTGTCCATATTTATTTGTTTTTAAATCAAATGGACAAATTTCATTACTTTTGTTGTTCTGTGAAATTTCTGAAAGAGATTGGAGGTTTTAGGTTAACCTCATGTTCTCCTGAAGCATGCCAGTGTCTCTCTTTTCTCAGTGATTTTGGCTTTTGGAATTGACTCCGGGAAATGAACATGTGTTTGGGTTGGATTTCGTGTCTTAATATGTTGGCTGTATTTTGGGGTTCATTAGGGCGAACTGTCACGGGTGTGCTCCTCCTCGACACTGGTAGAAAATTGCTGGACACTCACTCGTTCATTTTCTAAACTCACTCACTGTGTACTGGGTATGTCTACGACTTACTGAAGCCAATGAAACTTATGTTTTTCAGACTGTACGAGGAAAACTGGAGAACATGGGAAAATCCTGCTGAAGCTTAGTGAGAACATGCAAACTGGAATCCACAATCTCCACGCTGTGAAGAAGTGACATTAGCTCTTTAACAAAGGATGATGGTAAGAATAGCATTTTTTTTCCTCCTTTAAAATTTACTAAGTAAATAGGATTGTGGTTTTCGTCAAGAATACAATATGGCATGACCATATTTTAATTTCCATTAAAAGAGGACACTTGGCCCTACCTCGGCATACTCGAAAAGCACTCAACGTGTACTTAAAAGTACCTTAGAACAGTTATTCTCAACTGTATATATTTATATATAACTTAAACTAACCCAAACTTTTATAATTATATAAAATTCATGACCTCATTCCGTTGTCATTTTGTTCGTTATATTTACTTTTAGTTTATTAAATGCATTTTGTAGCTTCAGTAACTAGTATCTCATTTTGCATAAAAAAAACCTACATTCCTGGATAGATTTACTAATAAACTGGAATAGTTTATGAAATTGTTTTATGATTAAATAAAGCCATCCTGATTCTATCAGGCTCCAAATCGAATTAAAATCAAAGTAGCGCTGAAGGTTTTTCAGAGGAGATGGGCCTTGAGGTTTCGAGTGGAGGGTGCTTACTCACGAGTTTAATAAGTGCAGCATTTGAGCTCTGGCCCAAATTGTTGTCAGTAAAGCGTGCATGGCTAAGAGTGTGCTAAAAGAGAGAGCGTGCGTGCGTGCGAGTGTGTGTACAATGCTAAGTGTCCCAGGAATCAAAGTGAAGTGAAATGAGAGGGTAAAAAGCACCAAAGGACCTTAACTAGGCCCTAAAGGACAAGCAAACCCATGTCCCCTCCACGCAAACACACAAAGACACACGTTCACAAAATAACCTGTGGCCTAAAAGTGAACAAGGTGCCAAAAAAAAGAACAAAGAAGCCAGATGCATGCCAAGCCCTGGTATGGATAAAAGAAAAATGCATTAAAAAAATGACCAATACAAAAAACAGTCAGTTATAAAAATGTGGTATTTTCACACGATTCTCGGATCGATTCTAAATGCATCCATATCGATTTTTGTTTTTTTGTTTTTGTTTTTTTGTTTTTTAACATTTATTTAACCAGGAAAGTCTTTTCCACTGCAGGAGACATTGTAACTGCACAAATTAGTGCACTGAAACCTGGGCATGTTGACCAGCTTATGTTTTTTCAATAAAAAGAAAGTACTAACTTTCTGCATTTATTTGTTGTTCTAGGCATATGCGCTAAAGTCATGTTGCACTAAAGTTATGTTGGTTTAAAAGCCACAGGCAGGTTGTATGTTATTTTTTTTAATTTAAAGTTGTTGGCACATGGCATGTTAAAGCCAATGTTTTGAGTGTAAAATATGCCAATAAAATATATTTCATATATCTCTCAAGTCATCTTTGTAAAGAGAAATCGCAATAATCGCCTTTAATACTTTAATATCGGGATATATCGTATCGGGATACGAATCGTATCGCCAGATGCCAGGCAATACTTACCTCTACAGTTTGATGGTAAATGGACTTGATTTATATAGCGCTTTATCCCCACACCGAAGCAGTCCCAAAGCGCTTTCCATATCAGCTCATTCACCCAATCACTCTCACATTCACACACCAATGGGACAGGACTGCCATGCAAGGCGCTAGTCGACCACTGGGAGCAACTTAGGGTTCAGTGTCTTGCCCAAGGACACTTCGACACATAGTCAGGTACTGGGTTTGAACCCCCAACCTCTGGATCAGAAGACGACCCTCTACCACCTGAGCCACGGTCAAAAACATACCACTTGTTTTTTTACATTGGTACTTGAATTACAGTTAGTTTTCATTTACTTGTTCTCACAAGTAAAACATTTTTTTTATTGTATTTCATACCATTTTGTACTTTGTAATTTGTAATTGTTGATATCGCTATTTACAGTAGATTGCATTGTTTAGTATCGGGATATATCGTATCGCAAAATGCAATGATAATTTGTTTGGAATAAAGCTATAAATGGTATGAATACATTAGCAAATGTTTATTTTAACTAAGAAATCTTTTTTTTTTTTTGTCTTTTACATGAAAAATTACACCAGTGGGCGACTTGGCATTCAGCTTGAATATGTCTTTAAACAACCATCAGATCCATTCACTGCATATCTTAATGTCTGTGTGTGTACTGTGTGCGCGTGCTTGCGTATCTTTTGGTCAAGGTGGAGTGTGAGAGTCATGTTGCGCACAGCTGTGGTCAATGTGGGTTTTGGCAGAGATCTGACTTAAATTTGAGATCCAAGTTACATAAAGAAAGAATGGGTCCGATTGGTTGATGTCAAACTAAGAAAGACAGATGTTCTACTCGAGTGTCTGCAGGGACCATTGTATTTTCCAAAGAAGTCCTGACGAAAGAATATTAGAGGGAAGGAAGAGGACAAAATAATAAAATTAAAAAAATAGGACCTAAATCTGCACCATCGTGGACTCCATGAACTTGGTGTCTGTATCACGAGGTGACTTTCCAGGGAAAGTTGGAAGGGAATACATGCAGTGAACAGTTTTTATGACGTCTGATATTTTGCTAATCAAGTTACCATATGACGATCAGGAATATTTTACATTCATTATGGCCACGAGGAAAAAAAAAACAAAGCAACACATTTGATTTTGCTCTTATTTTTTATTAGCTGAAGACAAGTCAAACAAAAAACATTTATAGAGACACAAAAGGCCTATTTCTCTGAAATATTGTTTACAAATTTGTCCATGGCTACATTCAGACTGCGAGCAAATGCAAACCACATAATATAAATGATAATAATAATAAATAAACCTGTATCCGATCTTTTAAAGACAGTTTGAACAGCACAAATCAGATTTTTTCAAATCCATTCCGACCCAGGCCACTTATTTGTTATTATTATTATACATCAATTTTATATAGCGCTTTCCTGGGTGCTCAAAGTCGCTTTACAATGTTGGGATTTGGTGCCGTGCTCAAGGGCACCTCGGCAGTGCCGAGAAGTGCCCTGGCGTCTTTCAAGCTACCGTAACAACTTCCATTTTTTTGGTCTGCACCGGGACTTGAACCGGCAACCCTTGGGTTCCCAAGCCACTGCTGCCCAAATAAGTGTCCGATACATCTTTGATATTTTGCAACGCTACTGCCGTCTGAACGGCCTGGTCGCATTTATCCGATCCTCATGTCATTGAAATGTGATAAATGTCACAATTTTGCAGCTGGGGAAAAAAACAGCCATGGCGTAGTACGAAGTGGAATGAGGTCTTAGAATGAATAAATATTTAAATATTGTACATATTATCAGTGCCACGCACACAGTGAGACAATATGGTATCATATTTGCTTTTGTAAACAGTGTGTGGCTGCGTGGTAATGTAGGACCTCAGGACCTCTTAAATGCAGCATGCAGGTCACTTCAGGGTAGGAGTGGACTGGCCATCTGGCATACCGGGCATTGTTCCGGTGGGCCATTGACCCGAAGTGGGCTTGTCCGGTCCGCTACATTTTTGGGGGGTTTTTTTTGCGAGCAAGTGGAGGAAGCCATGGTAACAGGTGGCCAAAAATGGTCCAAAAGTGGCAAAAACGTGGCTAAAAAAGTATGTAAATGTCATTGTTTTACTAATTTTCTTATTCACACTGTTGCACTCTGGATTTAATAGCTTTATAAGAATTAGCTTGTGCTGCAATATGGACAAAAATAAAAACTCTGATAATACTTGACATCATCAGGCACTTAATGGAAAATATCTGAGATAATGTACAAAAGGAACAAAATTAATAAACAATATATATATATATTAAAAAAATTCAATTGGAATTGAAACAATTCTCTATAAGCTTCTTTGTCAAAATGTTGAATCATTTTGAATGCCGTTTTTTCATTAGTTTACTTTTAAAAATGTTAAACTTACCCCTTCTTTGTATCCATAATGCTCCCATTGCTAATCAATGAGATTTATCATCACTAGGACTGCATTATTGTAGCAGGATATATTAGCGAGAACTAATCGGCAGCAATTTAAATTTTGTCCTCGAAATTGATCTGTTGGAGCCAGAAAAAAGAGGCATCAGTGATATTGAAAAAAGCTGCATTCAAATAACGGGTAACTGTGGGATGTTCCCATTCAATTAATTCAATGTTCATAAGGTCATAGGCAGCCACGGTTTATTGATACAGGTATGAGATAATTTATTTTGTGATGGGAGGTAACAGAACCTAACCTTGCCTGCAAGATGGATTCTGGTGTTTGTGAACACCAGGAAAATGTGCTGTTCCCGCCTTAGCCTTTTGAAAGCGAACCAAACCAATTAGAACCAATCATCAGGCAGTGTTGTGGTTTAGGGCGGGATATCCGGGTGTGATGAAGGCAGAAGCGCCGAAGCGAAACTGGCGCATGCGCAGTTGCGGGGAGAGGAACTAGCTGGGCTACCGCTATTAGCATAGCTCAGAATCAAAATAGAAAGATGTAGACAAGAGGATGGTTAACGTGCCCTTGACTTACATACTCGTGTTGCAAAAACGACAAAAGTCACTCAACAACATAATGACCTCAGCATTACTGTTCCAAAGGAAAGTTTTCACTAGCGGAGACTTGTTGTTGTTGTAGCAGCGTCTCTGTGGCGCATGCCGATAACATCATCATTTGTTACCGTGTGATTGGCTAAAACAAATCATGGTGGACAGGCGCTTTGCCCAATCAGCCTCCAGCATTCTGTTCATGTCCCTCCCTGGTGATGAAAGGATTGGTCAGACACAGACCCAGATCGATGTGGAGAACTCGAGTTAGAGGGAGGGCTACACATCAATCTGGCTCTTGCCAGGTTAAGCAGAACCCGCAAGGCATCACATTTTCAAATCAGTGGGTTAAATAATTAAAGCTTTTTTCTTCATAAGTGTGTCGTATTGCCATTGCAAGTATATTTATATTTGCCGCTTGGCTCTATATATGTAATTCTTTCTCTCAGATGTAATAAATTGTGACCAATCTACATGAATACTTTCTTGGTTGGGAGTGTCTTGGATTTCTGTGGTTTTTATTTGCGTCTCATTCAGTCACGGCGGTCATGGGTTAGACCACACTAGGTGTGTGTGTGCATTTTTGTTTGCATGACATTGAATAGGTGTGGGTCTGTGTTGTAGCAGCACACTCTGCTTGCATGTGTTCATGCATGTCTGTGTGGTCATATCAAAACCAGGTATAAGTGCTAGCCACTGCTTTCCCTAATTTTCCCCAGTCCAAGAACCTATCAACCTGGATCTTTGCCCTGATTGGTGGAGATGTGATCTGGAGTCCAGTAGCCGTATCTAATTGCATCGTATAGCTTTCTACTTGTTTCCACAGAAAAGTGGTTCTCTTAGATCGGGTCTTGTGTAACTTATACTTAAGTTGTTTTTTTTTTTTTTTTTTTTTGCTTTGCAGTGTTTGATTTAGCATGTTTAACTTTAGCAGTATAAGTTCAGCTCTCAAAAAGAAGCGTAGAGATTTAAGTATAACCAAGTCGGTATGATATATAGTCAGTATTTCGGTATGACTCTTCTCTCTAAAACACAACACAAATACTTATTAAATTGTGTCATCTTTCCCAAACTGATTGACTCCATCCTTGCATGAAAAATCTTCATGTGGTGATCAGATTGTACCCCGAAACCAAACCGAGTTGATCACAGCACATGTGACCATTGTACCAACTGTCATTTTTGTTTTCAATTGGTTTAACTCAACACGTATGCAACACCCTCATAAATTTCTTATAATGAAGTTAAATTAACTTATATAAAGTCATCCCAGCAGCTATTTCACAAACAAGTACAACATCCTTTTAATCACATCCAGAGCTTTTATTTTCTTTACGAATTTTTTTTTGTATTCAATCAAATTTAATGGCTGGAAAGATAAGTTACAGATTGTTGCTGCCATGAATTAAAACATCTGACAAGTTATACAGTCAGTTTTTAAGTCCCACGTCGTGATATTTTGTAAAAAGAATAAACGATAAAAAACGATAAAATAGATTCAGGAGATCAATGAAACCACTGTGTAATGAATAGCGTCTCTTCTGTGGACACAGTTTTTAAAAGTATATTAAAACACAGAGTCCATAAATGGCATTTCTGTGTTTATCCCTGTTCTCCATTTCAGCCTCCATACATTCCAGTCAAATGAGGCCTCCCATTGGACCCAGTCAGTAATCAGCCCTCTAGCTAGCTGCTGCTGTTCTGTAATAATATTCTAATAAGCAGTGACTGCAGCTTTGATGAAGGTCTACAACTCCTACTACTGATCTACTGAGGTAATTGGATATCACAGAAAACTACCAAATGGACCACCACCCCTACTTATCTCTTCTTCTCTGTAAAGGACTTTAACATTCAATCATTTTCAACTTTTTCTTCTCTTAATCATCTTTTATGAGCCTTTAGACATGTCCCTCAGCTGTACCTCTCTATCCAATTTTTGTAAGTTTCTTTGAAAGAGCACAACTGTTGAAGTGCTACTTTGATTTCACTCCTACTCGGGCAATTACACCAAGAGGCGATGGTGGGAAAAAGGACCACCTAAGGGAGAATCAGAGGATCATGATGAATGAGTCCTTTACCGACTTCTGAGTCATGATTCCATAACTTTATACTCACCCAGCTACAGCGAATCCATCTGACTGCAAAGAAAAGCCAAGACAAAATCATCCTCATTGACTTCACCTAAATTAGGCCACATGCTGTACTAATCCTTGTGGAAAAGCAACAAATAAAGTCAAACGGTTATGTAAAAGAGTAAAGCTGACCCGCAAAATGAACAGTTTACGAGGAATGACTTACAATCGTTGTTAAGCTCCACCTCAAATTGTGCGACTCTGCATCCATACGACACGTCGGGTTCTTGTTTCCGGAAATGCAACGTAAACATCAGTAGAAGAAGAACTCTGAAACTTCGCCATTAAAACAGAAGAGGAAGAACTGGAAGTGGAGAGACACTCGCGAAGCTCAGCAAAAAGAGCTTCAAAAAAGAAAAGGCGGCGATGTGATGGACCAGGAACTGGCTGGACAGAAGTGGGCACTTTGGTTTGTCAATTTTACAATGGTCCTACGGTGTTCGCGCATGCGCAGTGTGAGAATTTGAGGTAAACCGGTTCGTGGCACTGCTTCAACAGTGCGATACCCTCACGAGGGGGGACCAGGATTTCAAACATGTTTGATTTTCTTGCGACCATATGATTGCTGATTAGGAGCTGATTGTGAGGTATTAATCGCTTCTCGTGACCCTATGTATACTACACGATGTATGTCACACGATTTAGCCGACACTCGGCCCGATCCCAAAAATAGATGCATGAGTAAAAAAATCTGCTCAAAATGGGCCAAAAATTGCATAGTGTATGCCCACCTTAAGTTGTGCATGAACTTGGCATGACTCATAAAATAATGCAAGGATTTAGCAACATGTATTCCATGAAGGCCACAGTCTTGTATGTTTTAAACTTTTTCTTAGATTAAATAGAAGTAGTATAAGATTTGTTTTGTTCAGACAAACTATATGTATTTGGTAAAGATGTCTTCTTATCTTGTTGACACTTCAGCCTTTACCAGAGTTGTTAATGCTGTCACCGCTTCCTGGTGTGAAGCGGAAAGTTGCACGATTGACAAAATGTGATCAATACGAATTGCGTAATGATGGTAGAAAGTATTAAAAGCAAGCAGTGAGCTTTAGCAATGACCCAATAAGTAAATGCTGTGTAGGTAATCCTTTAGGAAGCTGTAATGTTGCAGTGTTCCATCACATACAGTATATGTTTGTTAGGCAATACTAGCAATATCCCACCTGCAACTGTGGATAGTGAAAGATACCAGCCACTGCTGGCATTAATATGCCTGATATATTATATTAAACTTATTCAAGCAAGAGGTCTGCCACCCTTGCTTAAAAGGAATTTAGAAATTTGTTTAATTGTCTTAGTCTTTTATTTTCTTTGTCTATAAAGAGTTTTCTAATTACCATAATTATTTTTGTCTCAGTTGTAACCCTCCCTTCTGTCTTTCCTCTATTTTCCTTTCCTTTCTTGACTGACTTAAGTTTGTATAAGAGGTAGATGTGTTCTTTGGCAGTCTAAAATTACGTGCCTGTCTGTTTGGATGTGAAGAAACTGAGGTGATTTCCATCCCCCATTACTGACCGCTGCTCTTGTCAACTATAAAGAAAACCCAAATTACAGTTGTTTGTAGAGTTTTTCCATGGAAAACTGGATAAGATGAGACTGCTTGGGTCCATTCCTGAAATGGTATGCAGTAAGTTACTTTTTATTTTAGGTAGCAAAAAAACAAACAATAACAACACATTGAACAATGACATTTAAATGTGATGTTACTACTTAATCCATTATGAGGACATTGTGTCGTTTGAAATTTATAATTCTACATGAAAAAAAGATCAATTTGATTAACTTTCTCTGTAACCTATTCATGTGAATCATGTTGTGTGCAGTAACTCCAAGTTCTTGCTCTCGAGCTGTATTTGGAAGTCATTGGTGATGATCCATAACCTGCGCGCGATCAACGGTAATGAGTTTTCAAATAGGAAGGGGTATTCCTGCTTATACCAGTAGACCAAGAAATTTTTACAACTGATTTTCAGGTCCGATGTATGAACCCACAATGGCACTCTTGAGTTTGCTTGCTTGAAGATGTGAAAACATAAATTGACCAAAAAGTCACATTGGGCTTGTTTCTTACCTAATGCCATGTTTTCTGTCATATTAAAGCTCAAAAACTGAAGTTAAATAGATGTGGAGAATTATGGTGCTCAACAAGAACCCAATGGAATGTGGTTGTCAGATTGGTTCTGAGTTTGTTTGATTTGCTATGTAGGTTCTTGGGTTGTTTCCGCTAGTGTGTGTGTGTGGGTCATTGGGCAAATGTGCCCAAGGCTGAGTTCAAACCCTGTTGGGTTTCTTATCAAGTTGGGTTTACGTTGCTTCTAAGCTTATTGTCATGTGTTTACTTCTCAAGTTATTTAGTTTTGTCTATACTTCTATATGTCACCAAGTATATATTTGTCAGGTAAGTAACTATGTTGCTTTCCTTGGACTTTTTAAGTTGTTTTGTTCAGTCTTTGCTTGGTTATGTCACATCTTTACTGGTTTGAACTTTACCAGTTCGATTGGTTTTCATGAAATATATTTTTATATTTGGACATTACTCTCAGCTGTTTGCTCTCTAACCTTTATTTCTTGTTGTGGAGAAGGCCATACTGTCTTATTACTAGAGTGAAAGTATAGATATTGCTTGTCAGAAATGATTCTACTCTTACTTTGTTACTGTCTAACACTAGGAGAAGGTGAAGTGATCTTATTACAAAATCACACATGATTGCTAATAGAATTGTGAGTGACAAGAAGTACACAAAGGAAACCTAAAAAAATGTAATGACCAGTCATTTACTACTGTAACAAAAACCAAACTATTACCGACTGCAACCCAGAAATTAAGATGCAGTGAACTCAGTGAACTCATAACACTTGCCATCCAAAGAATGAGTTAGAAAAACAGGCAAAAGGCAAAGCTAGTAAGGCAGAAAAACATTTCACACAAAGGATGAATACAGACGGCCTCACATCCCCGAGACTGGATCAATGTAACCACAATATTCAGACCCAAAAAGCCACATGAAAAACAATAATTTTCTATCTTTGGACAATAAAAAAAATACAAGTCTCAATGTATTTTAATACCAAGTTATTAAAAATTGACCATCTGGAAATTCACCATATTGCCAAAAATGATCACTCTTTTCTGCCTTCATTTGACTGGAGTGACATAACATTCTCCATCTCTAGGGTTTAATATCATGTTAGCCCAAAAGGTTTTTTCTTCAAATCCAAAGCCGTGAACTCCAACATTTTCTTTGTAGCTCTTTCTCAGCTCTTTGCTCCGCTAGCTTTAGCATTAGCTTGATTACTAGCATCAAATGCTGCATCCTGAGCAGTGTGGTGGTTTCTTAAATGAATGAATGAGGTTGCGTTTTATTTGCAGCTGCACCAAGACTTATTTCTGCGTTACAGGAATTACAAATTGCAATCTTTTGCTCTCTTTTTTTGTGTAATACTGCTGAACTGCCGACATGCTAAGCTAATCGTGCTCCGGTTGTTGTTGTCGATGTCCCATGTAGTAGAGGCATGCACGCACATGCACACATTAGCTGTAGGGCGGCCCTGTTAGTCACCTCACAGCAGAAGAGGACAGTAACTGACTTTATGACAGACTTTAAGATCTTTACGGAGGTAGAAAAAATCAGCGGAAAAGATTTTTCATGTGCAAGGATTGGCCGATAGCCCAAATTAAGGGAAATCGGTGCATCCTTAGTAAATGAGAAGATCTAGTTTTCAGTCTCTACTCTAATTCAGGGTTAAGGTTAGGACTCTGCTTAGGCCAAGCAGGTTATTTACTTAATTTACATCTTTGTTGACCTTGTTTTGTGTGTCAGTCTTAATGATATTGGCTTAGCACTTTTTTCAAGGAGACTCAAAGTGCGTACAGAAACCATTATTCATTCACACCAGTCACTCACATCAGTCATAGCAGTGGTGGTGAGCTACAATGTAGCCACAGCTACTGACAGAAGTGTGGCTGTTATTTTATGCATATAGCCCCTCTGACCACCAGCAACATTCATGCACAATTCATACTCATTCATACAAGGCAATGTGGGAAAAGTGCCTTGCCCAAGGACATGACATTGGATGGGATTCAAACCCCCAATCCTTTGGTTATTGGACGACCCATTCTGCCATTGAGCAACGTTGCCCATATTGAAACTGGACCTGGCCATCAAAACTGTTCCCTTTGGGATCATGAAATTGTCCAAACACTCTTGAGCATGGAGAGTTCCTTGTACTGCAATTAAAGGCCTGAACCAAACTCTGGAGGAAAGCCTCACACCATTATCCACCTTTGCTAAACGTTACACTTGGCACAATGCAGTTGCACAAGTATCATTCATTTGGAAACCACTAAGCCCAGACTCATCCATCAGTTTGCCGGACTGAAAAGCGCAATTCCTCACGTCTCCACTGCTCAAGAGTCATCTATGGTGTGCTTTACTCTGTTTACATCTGGCACCAGGGGATGTATGGCAATGAAAACTCATTCCAGGAAGCTCCCGACGCGCTTTTCTTGAGATAATCTGAAGTAAAGCCACATGAAGTTTTGGGGTATGTAGTGATTGATTTTGCAGAAAGTTGGCGACCTCTAACCACTCTGCAACTCGGTATCCAATCCATTCCTTCACAGATGTTTGTAGAAGCAGTCTTTCTTGGCGCTTGATTTTATACACCTGTGGCCATAGAAGAGATTGAAAAAACCTCATATTTCTGTCGTTTTGGGTTTTAAACGGGAGGTGTTGATTCAGAGAGGACGCTTTTGAGCTTTGAAATTTGGCTCTTCCGACGACAACTCAACAACAGTGTCCCAACGGAAGTAAAAATCCACAAAGAAAAGTGAAGTAACAGGTTAAAAAAAATTAAAAAACCAAAAAGATGTTACTTCACTCTTTGTCATGGGTTTTTTTTTTTTTGTCTTAACATGACTCATGACAAATAATTTGTTAAATGAGCCACTTTTGTCAATAACTAAACACAGGTTGTTTTGTGTCTCTGATCCACATGTTATCTGCCAAGAATGAAAAAAAGCTCAATTTGAATTATTCGTGCGTGTTTGGTATGTTAATTAGCATCTTCTGGTGTCACGTTCATTCAGGCGGATCCACCGGCACATACACAAAATATGAATATATAGAAAATATTGACCAAAAGGAGCATCAAAGTTTAACCTTAGGCCTATCCTTCCTACCATGTACGCATGAGTAAACCATTTTGCAGTAAAATAAAACCTCTACAAGACAAACACAAGAATTAAATCTTCAAACTTATATTGATTATCATTTCATTGGATTTGTAAAACTGAAATCATTAAACTAATGGGTTTTTCTCTTATACATTGCCAGGTAACATTGATGCCTAAAGTTAATAAACATGACAATAGATTGACCAGGCAACATGCATTCTATTCTTCAAAGAGAATTTAAGCAGACTATGTACAAGTTTTACAAAACAGTTCAGGGTGTAGGCTATGTTTTAATCGCTGTTGGCAGGACAGGATTCTGCAACTCCAGAAGGTGGGTCTTGATAGAGCTTATGAGTGATTGTAAATGTGTTTCTCGAATCACCATCTGCATAAAGTGAGTGCAGATGATGGATGGATATCAGTTTTCAAGAGTCCATCCATCCATCCAACCAGTCTTCCACTCAGTGCTTATCCATCCATCCTCTGCTCCGGTTTGACCTGATCAGATGGCAATCTGTATTCTACAGGTTTATCAGGGTTTATCAACTAACACATGTTCTTAAATGTGGAGTTTTCCATGGAATATTTTGCTCAAGGAAGGACCCCCAACATTTTAGCATTCACAATTTCTGCCAAATGTACTTCTTTAACTAATTTAGCTCTCGTTATGGGAGACAAAAGACTCCAACATGTGTGAGATCATGAGATCAGATCCACGTACATTTGAGGTAGTAAAAGTCGAGTATGCGTGCCTGTCATGGAGAGTTTGTACATCTTTAAATTTGTGTGTGTGACCTATTGGCTTCCATTCTGATGCAGCTCTTCCCTTAAGGACCCAATTAAATCATCAGCAAACACAACTTTTATGAGTTAAATCTATTAAATGCTGGACTATGTTATTGTTTTGCAAGTCTGTTTACTTTGCATAGCTCTTCAAACCCGACATCTCTGGCTGTAGCTCAAGAGCTTTATGACTTTGATGAGCGGCGGGTGGCGAAATCTTAAGACGTGCGATCATGTGACTGTGAGAGCATACATGTGTGCGTTAAGTGCAGTATGAAGGCTAAGAAACCGTAAAGAATCACTTGGAGCCCATGCATTTATGTGGCTCCTCGCTGCGTGTATTATTACGTCAACACGTTTGAGTGAATGTGTGAGCGAGGCAGTTCTAACAAGCTGCTGTCGCTGATTTTACCTCTTAAAATGTTTGCGATGTGATTATTGCATTTTTGTTTGCTTGGTTTACAGACTACACTGAAAAGTGGCCAAGTGTTCATTTAAACAAACTCTTCATTCACCTGCCAAAAGGTGCAACATATCATTCATTTTAAAGAATAAATTAGATGATTTCATTTAGATATAAATGAGGAGAAACATACAGAACCCAGTGTTACAAAAGAAAATGAGGTTAAAAAATGACCCTTTTGCAAATAGATTAAAGAAAATAAAATAGGTATAAGAAGTGCAAGAATGTCTGTGTCCTCTAATGACTCCACAATTATAATTGTTTTTTTTAAAACAGGACATTTGTTAGTGTGCAAAACGTTTAAGTTGTTATTCTATTCCACAAAATTGGCGACCAATTTTCTAAAGGTCTGCAGCATAAAGTCCCCTCCTAATAGTAGTAATAATAAGTCATTGGCACTATTATTACCAATGTAATTATAAACATAAAAGTGTTATCTACAGTCAATATTGTATTCCTTGCACAATGGTTATTTCAACCAAAACCAGATTCATTCATGTGACCATTGACATTCAAATAAGGGAATTCAGGTACAATAAGGTTATTGAATTCCCAATAATTCTATTGTCTTTTTGATCTTCCCCGACGACAACAACCAATGGGAGAATTAGGAATTCAAACCACCCACCCTGTATGGGATCTAGTATCTCAGAAGATGTCTTCCAATAATCAACAGACATTACGACGAAGCGTGAGATTTCCTCAACTTTAATATTTAGAATTAAGATTGGCTCCACACTTTGAGGAGAGGAAAGTTAAAGTCCGTGCCGTAAAAATGTGCTGCAGATTTTCCGTTGATGACCAAGATAATTAAGAAGCAGAACGAGAGCTTTAAAGATGGATTAAAAGTCCAATGGCACACCTTAAGATAAGTCACACCACAATGCAGCCATGCTGAGCTATTAACTGACACCCACTGCCTACAAATTCACCTACACAGCAGTCTATAGCTACATACTTGACATATCTTTGAGCCACTGGATTAAATATGACAGTGTTGCATGGTACACATGGTGATCTGACGTGGGACTCAGCACAATGGTTAGGAAACGCTGTAATGTCACAAACTAAAGGAACCCTAAGTGCTTAACCTGCCATATTTAAGGATTGTAAAGGCAACTGAATATTTAACACTACAACCACAAAGGTGGCAGCAAAGATTCAGTTTTTCTGCAATAGAAAAAAAGGAAAATTCCAAATTCTTCTCACTACACTGGACAAGAGAACCAAAATTAATCCATGGCTGGTTCAGTAAGTGATTGACACCAACAAGTTTACGTCAGTGGCCCTCGAATGGCAGCCTCAAGGGCATGTTTGTTCTTGTTTATTTGGATTTGTCAATTTGGCAGTTGTATGGTATGACAGGAAGTTGGAGCGGGCACATGTTTGTTTCCGAATGAAAGCATGTGATGAAAAACCCGAGCCTGTTAAAACTGGACCCGTGTCTTATAAAAGAACGAACTGCAGCAAGATATAAAGCGCTAATTTAAATAAAAACAAAAAAGAAGAGACAAGCTGTATTAAGTAATTTACTGTGTTATGGTTGGACCTCTGCGGGGTGGATGGTTACTTTGTGGACTATTGCTAATACGATTGGGAATCTATGGCTTACATGTATGGAATAGTAAAATGCTTCTCAACAATTAGTTCCAGTATATTCCCTCTTTGGCTTGTGAACAGCAAACTGCTTTTTCTGCGGTGACCTTACAGACTGAGGTTAAACACACTAAAATGAAATTTTCACAAATCTCTCTGAGTGTTACATTGAGTCCAACTTTCTGAGTTTAAGTCAATATTTGCTCCACTGACAGATCCTGAAAAGTTGGCCTCGGAACAGCACCTGGGGAAATTCGTTAGAGGGAAATGGGCACATTCTCCAGGTTCAGAGATGTCAACACAGCAGTTAAAAAAAGGATGCAACGCGTGGTTTGAACATGAAAATGTTCAATTCTCAGTTCACTTAATTTCTCCCGTTTCAGACTTGTAAGATATTCTGTTTCTCTTCAGTGTCTCAGGGAAGTGTTCAGGGACGAATGGTCATTCTGCTGGTTAATGTCTGTACGTCAACATATTGACAAGCAGACTTCCATTGCTGGGTATTTTTGTAGCTAGTGTCAGATGTTTTTAGGTGTATCATCACAACAGAAATTGCGAGGTTCCAACAGAGAACCATTGTAGGGGTTGACAAAATGGATAGTGGATATGGAAACGTCAATTTCCATACCTTTGATTTCTCGTCCCCAGCAGTTTTAACCTTTATCTTTTTAACACAGTTTAAAAAAAAGGGGCAAAAAGTATCTGCATCAAATCAATAAAGTCGAAAGGAGAATGCCAGTATCGCAGATCTTTTCTTCCATGGGTTCCTTCTCTCTGTGTCTTTGTTTAGTGGATCAGAAAGGCCCCTCCTCTAAACACTAATTGTTGTCTTGCTGTATCACGCAACTATTCACAGCTGGTACCCATTATACCCTTTAGTGTGTGTGTGTGTGTGTGTGTCCTCGCAGTAATTCCCCCTCTGTCTTTGATGCGCAGGTTGGTCCAAGACTTCAGGGCCAAGTTCTTTGAGATGCTTCACACTTTGACAACACTCATTTGGTAGTAGTTTTCCCCACATGGAATGTGTCTCTAAAGTGTCAACGACTCAAACACTGACAACCTAAAGAAGCTTTAACCTCTACATCCCTGCTATCCTGTGACCCATGCTTTGGGATGTATGAACAGATGTGACAAGGTAGATGTATTGTCTTAATCTAGACATATCAAAGGTTTTAAACCATTTTTTACCCAATTAAGGAGGAGCCCCTGACTGCAGCCTGCAGTTCGGGGCGGTGCTCAATTTTCGGGGGTGCGCTCAGACTTCCTCTAACTCTAACCCTAACCCTAACCCTTACCCTAACCCATATCTATTTTGTCCTCGAGAATTATATAACATATAAAATTATTAATATGGCACGATGTATTTATTCTTAGGTTGATTATTTTTAACTGTATAAGAATCTCACAGCACAATAGCATGCGGCATTGAGCTCCGCCCCGAACTACGAACTGAAAGCCAATAGCATGCCAACGTTGAGCAGCGTTGAGCTCCGCCCCGAATTGCGGACTGCAGTCAGGGGTACTCCCAATTAAGCCACATGTAATATTTATTCAGTGCTTATAAAGTTAGATGATTTTCAAGGTTTTTGATGAAATGTGATGAAATATGGTGTCCTAGTTGTTTTTGAAATGTATTTGTTTTAACAAAAATCTGCACTATAAATACAGCATGTTACAGCATTGACATATCCAATATTATTGGGTGCTGCTGATATTAAATGTAAGTCAAAAAGTTGAAATATTCTGGATCTGAACGGCTTTAAGTACATTTGCAGTTTGCATGAAATTTGCCTTGGCATTGAGGTGCAATAGACACACACGCCTGGTCACACATCAGCAGAGTGAGTAAATATGAAAAAATAAATACAGAGTTTAAGTGTTAAAAGACTTACAAAAGTGACTTTGGCCAGGTAAACTGTGGGCAGGAGTGGTGAAACTGAGACTGATGAAGTGGTGAGAAAGATGATGTGGATGGTGGTTTCAGTGTGAGAGGCATGAGCTTTTTGATTATGAGGACGGTAGCCGCAGGGTAAAAGGAGTCTCTGTGAGCCGATGGTTTCTGCCATGATGGACCGCAGCCTCCTGCCAAAAGGCGGCAGTTTGCATAAGTTGGTTCCAGGATGTAAGGAATTAGCAAAAAAAAAAAAACCTTGCGTTCATGAATTACATTCTCTGTAACGTGAAGGATTTGGAGTCATTTTACAGTGCTGCTGCTTTCTGACTTTATCTATTTTGGTGGCAGCTTTTATCTCTAGCACAGAATGAGAGGTCAGACAATTATAATCCTATTGAACTCACTCAAGTTCTTCATATTAGTTAATTTGTATTTAAAGCTGCTGGAGACGAATACTTTTCTTATTAGATAAATCCATAGTGGAGGTCTCATAGATTATTAAAACAAAGATTATTTGCAAAAAAAAAAAAAGGTTGAAATTTCCACTCTAAAGTTTGTTTCACTACAAACAGAGCAAAGTTTCTTGCATTGCATTGTGGGATGTGGTGTCCCGTAAATGCATGCGCTGAAGTATTTTTCCAACAGTATTTGTTCCCAGTATAACCTCACTTCCTGAGACATTCAATTTCAGCCAGCTTCAGTGTAAATAATAGTGTCTCATGCAGCAATATCAATACGAATAGGAATGGATTATTCTCCAACCAATACGTGATTATAATAAAACTCAACACAAAAAGGAATAATTTATTTTCCAAAAAAACATGATTATAATATAGATTCCCATAATTAACGGTTAACCTAATGTAACTTTACAATAATAAGCTGTTGTATTCATATAAATCTGATCATGACATCGATGGTCGATTGATGTGGTGATTTTTTTGATCAGTACAGCAATCTCTGTGCATGGCTAATCCAGCACGGGTACATTTCAGTTCGTAGTAGTCACGTACTGAGATTGTAAGAAAATCTCAGTCCGAGCCCGACTCGTGTCTCTTTAAGCCCGAACCCATTTAAACTCAATACATTTGTGCGCATGAATATTGATCCGATGCAAGTTGCTATCAGCTTTATTTACTAGTCCGAGCTCGTTCTGCATACAACTATAAACATGACAAGCAGCTTCATGTCCCGCTACAGACTGTACCTTCATCTTTCTGGCGCGAATCGAAACACATCACCTGAACATTTATTTACCGCGCAGCGTCCGAGCTTAGCCTAAGCCCGTTATATGACAATCTAAATTAAGCCTGAACCTGGCCAATTTTTTGGATATTAGCTGGGATATGTTTCCATCAAGGGCCTTAAAATATACATGCGCCATTGTTTTGCCGCAGTTTTCAGTCAGTATAAACAACAGAAATGTGTTGGGAAGTTAATTTGGAAGAGTTTTCCAGGTTACACTTGCATCAGTAGTGGGTGAGAACAAGCTTTGGAGGAAATACAGGCATGGTTTTAAAAATGTCGCATACAACACATTCCTAATTTTGACTGTTTATTTGATAGGCAGGTTATAGTGTACGGTAGAAAACATTTTTAAAACTAAATCATTTTGGAGGGAAAAAGGTGGATGCCGCTTTGGTCTGGTCCTGATGAAGAGCAGACCATCACATAGGAGGAAGATTTATTTTGTGCCTAGGTTTGTAGCATATTTTATGTACAAAGGTAACACAATGTGAAACAGGAAAGTCCCAGACAGAAAAGGACAATATAAGAATAAAAACATTAGGCTTTTGACTGTGGGGGCTTGTGGCTTCATTTGGCACCAAAAAAGTCCTAAAAGATAATATTATGGTATCATCAGCAGAGCGAGTCAAGATGTTTCTTATGCTACGGGAAAAAAAAAAAGAAAAGAAAATTAGACTGTTGCTCAGGTTTTTGTGTCTCGAGTGTTTTATTCAAATATTGTCTTGAAGGTCATTAATTACACAGCCCTTACAGTGTCCTCCTTCCCCTCAGGTGCCTAATACCCCACTTTTGAAGTCTGCACTCAGTCCCTGACTCTTTTTAATCATGTAGAGAACCTGAGTTTCAAAGCCAAGGTAAGATAAACTTTCAGTATAGAATACATCTGGCTGAGCATGCTCTGCTAGTAAAACAACAGGAGACGGAGGAAAAGAGAGCCAGTAAGATGTCAGTGTGAGGGCAGCTGCAGGCGGAACAGAGCAAGACAAAGAAAATAAGAGAGGGACAGAGAAGAGGACTTCACAAAAAAAAAAAAAAATCAATCTTAGAAGCTGCTGGTTAGTGACAAATTTCAGCTGCAATTACTGTCCAGCATGGTGAGAATAACTATTTTTAGTCAAAGGTTTTATTGGAAGTCAATTTTCATCATCCAAAATAGAAAGAATGTGTACGCCTGTAAATGTCTGCTCTGTGTGTTTGCCCTGCGGAGGATTGTGACCCATTCAGCTTGAACCTTGTTTAAGCCTTTAGTGAAATGGAACAGGCTACATCTCTCCTGGCTACAATTACAAGGGTGTTCCTGTGGGTTGCTCAGTTATGCCCACCCTTACCATTGGATCTAAGCCTATATGTAAAAAGTGCTTGTTAATTAAGGACGAGGCAGAAGTATTTTCCATGAAAAAAGACGATGACAAATGATTTGAAGACATGTTGCAATATCTTACCCATATGTTACCCATATCCTGCATGCATGCCACTACCTGAACTTGTAAGCAGGCATAGAAGAACTGACAGAATGTTAGTTTGGTGGTTGACTCTTTGGCCACACAGTCACCCGAGTTCTGCACACCCATGTACTGTAATTAAAACACCTGCTAGTTTAGCTGGTTAGCAGCTATGTTGCTGACTTTGCACTCTTTGACAGGAAAGAAACAGTTCAAAAACAAGTATGGAAACACAGACTCGACTCATTAAAAAGAACACCATCTATCTGCCAGCATGATGTTAAAAATAATAGAAATAATGTCTTTAGTTGTGAGTAGAAGCTGGGTGCAGCAAACATCACCCTAGTCTTGGGTTAGCCCCATGACACTATGGTCATAATAACTGAATGAAGAGACGCACAGAGAGAGACAGGGATAAACCAACAGAGGAAAAGCTCACTGTCACTGACAGAACAAGATAAAGGCAACATATGGAGCATGTACGCCTCAGCAAATTTACCCCACAAGTAATACGTTTCCTCAATCTTTATTACGATCTCTGGAACCATATATGTAGATTTTCTCTTGTACTTTTTCAGTCACGCAGGTGGATACAAGGTGCTGACAGGGGCACACACCTCACACTGTCATCTCTTCAGTAATCTTCCCCATAGACAAAGATTCTCTGTCTTGACATCATTACATCCGTACCAAACAAAGATGAGATGCTAACGTTAGCGCGCCGAGCCTATTCGCTGGCGTCCAACTGCTGTTTAATTAGAATCTGCCCAGGTTTAAATATAGCATTAACTTTTGTGTTGCGGAGTTTGCAATAAACTCGGTCACTTTTTAGCCAACAGTATTTCCAGACGGCACATGGCTTACTTTCAAGCCATCATCGTCTCATTGCACAGCAGCTCATTTCAGGCGTGTGCATGTACGCATTCACAACAAACCTGACTTCAGCGACTACAGTGCTTAAAATGCATGTGATGAGTCGCTTGAACATAGTCACACTTTTTGCTTATTTCATCTACCCCAGTGACGTGACGACCAAGGGATGCTGACTGGATATCGCGACAGTGTCACTCGAAGTCGCTTGAAAAGTGAAACATTTTGCACTTTGAGCAACTTCCTCAGCTTGAGCGATTGAGTCACTGGAATCACGCAAGTCCATCCTTGAAGGAAAGTCGTTTGACATTGCATCATTTACATTCATTTTGAACAAGTTGCTGAAGTTGCGTTTGGTGTGAACGCACCCTTACCCTGATCTGATGTTCGGGCTCCAGCTTCGCCACCCATTCAGTGTCTGTCTTCCGACATTATTGTGTCACTGTTGACGCAAATTGCTTTTTTTTTCTTCTGGGAAAAGCATTATGCATCACAGTGGAAAAAGTGTCACAAGTCGGGGTTTAGGATGAGGAGGAACCAAGTGTAGAGACAGAAACATGCAGCAGGCAGGCGTAGCATTCATAATTGAAGTCCGTTTTAATGACAAAAACCAAAATCCAAAAAGGCACGAAGAAAACCAGGGAGCAGGGTACAAAACGCAGCAGGACACGAGGAGGGTGACACGGGTAATGTTGACGATGAATCAGTCATCATTCTGTGTCCAAGCAGTCAGCTAAATGGTGCCGGAAGCCTAATTGGGAACGGGCCACTCCTGGGTGCAAATTATGAGGCAGCTAATCAATCCCAACCCAAACACACTGACATCACTGGGAGGTGTGGGAGACACGAGCAGGAATACCTGGAAACGCAAAGACGTGTTAACACAAGAGGCCAAACAAAGACTCTCAGAAAAACTAAAAGAGGACCACAGAACCTGAAAATAGGTTCTTGAAACAGAGAAGCAATGTAACCATTGATTTCAACAATGGTGACCGGTTCAAATCTCACCTGGGCCATCACTATGGGATCTTGAGCAAGTTCCTTACCCTAGATGCCCCCCGGGCGCCACATCGTGGCAGCCCACTGCTACCCCTCGGGGAAAATAGGTTAAATGCAGAGAGAGAGAATTATTTCACTACGGTCTCATCACTACCATGGGCGACCGTGGCTCAGGTGGTAGTGGGTCGTCTTCTGATCGAGAGGTTGGGGGTTCGATCCCAGTACCTGACTGTGTCGAAGTGTCCTTGGGCAAGACACTGAACCCTAAGTTGCTCCCAGTGGTCGACTAGCGCCTTGCATGGCAGTCCTGTCCCATTGGTGTGTGAATGTGTGAGTGATTGGGTGAATGAGCTGATATGTAAAGCGCTTTGAGACTGCTTCAGTGTGGTGATATAGCGCTATATAAATCAAGTCCATTTACCATTTACCATTTACCTTGATTAATAAATGAAACAATTTTATTATTATGTAACACTGTTACTCTCCCACAATGTGGGGGGACAATGTTGTCCAGCCTTTCCTGAAAGTTTTGGTGAATGCTAAAGTTGAATGAGTTCCTCCACTGCATAGTTGTTGTGACACTTTAACGGCCATGTTGTATGTCTGGACTTTTAACAGTTTTTTGAATAATTTGGTAGAAAAGGTAAATGACCAACAGCCGATAAGATCATGAGAGAGAGAAAGATCAAGAAGAATCACAGATGAGGGCCACAGAGCTCCTCAGTCCATCTTTTCTTCAGTTATTTTGAAAACAAATTAAAATAATTTAGTTGTTTGCATTATTCATTTTTGGTGCACGATAATACATTTTAAAACATAAACATTGTTGTTTTCCACTTTGACTCATGCTTAGCAGAATATTCATGCATTTATCCTGTGAATGCCTCAAGTCTGAATGTTTACTTGAAAGTAATTGGGTATGTCAGCGTCTGCTTTGTGGTTTTGGATACATTGGAAAGTGTTTTCTTATTACTATTATTAATGTAACAACAGCAATAACAGTGCGCTGAGATAGATTGGCGTCCTATCCAAAGAGGGATTACCCTGCCTATTACACCCAATGTACCCTGGGAAAAGCTCCAGCATCCCCTGTGACCCTGTGCAGTTACAAGCCGGTGTAAATGACGAGACGAGACCAATAACAGCGCATGTGTGGAACCTAAAGTCTGGACATCATCATTTTTGTTCGGATCCATTCCAAGCAACAGAAAGGACGATGTCATAATGCCTGCCATATGGAGGTTGTCACTGTTGAAAGAAAAACACCAAAAAGTCTCCTTTTGATTGTAGGTTTAACAGGCTGGACTTTGCAGGAGAAGACGCACGCACGCACACACAAGGATATTGGACAGTTACCAGAAATCAAGAGATAAGGAAAATGAAGAGACGTTACCAAACACATATATTCAACACATTTAAAAAGGTCAACATGAGGAACGGAATCACCTTTGCTCTCTCTTTTTGCTTGTTTTCTTTTGAAACAAACAGCCGACAGCAGCTCAGCATTGAGAAACCGTTTATGAAAGAGTCTGACATCTTTTATCAGCACACACTCCTAGTTTTTGTGGAAAAGAAATCGACTTTGACTCACAAGTGCAGGAAAGGTTAAATAATTCCAGCAAAATGTGTTTTCCCGCCAAATCCAGCAGCTGCGAGCTAAAAGCACTGAGCTGCGGGAGGTCTCTGTTAGACACCCGTTAGATTCACTGTGGAGATCTGACATCTGGCTCAGAGGATGAGCCAAAGGGATCGACAGGAATTCTCATGTAACCCGCTGTTATCCTTGCATGGTGCTTGTGCTCAGGTGATCAAACAGTGGTGAGGTTAGTTACCCCGCCACAGCTTGATATAATGAATTAACATGTAATCGATACAATGTCGGGGATGTACACAAATATATTTACACTTTTGAGAAAAACTCTGGACCTAGCGAGTTATGTGCATACAGTCTGTGCTCAAACATAGAAGTGACATTGTGGCTGCCCATTCCCATTGTTTTTTTTCTCCACAGGGAAAAAAAAAAAAAAAAAAAAACTAAAGTTCCCTGCATTAGTTTCAGCACACAATGTCTCCAGTACCCTGCGGTTCTTATTAGCCAGCCATCAATTTTGACAGTCTAATAAAGGCAGCATTTTTCAGGAAAGGTTTTTTTTCCCCCCCTTTTGTTTTAGAATCTATATTTCAAGTCCATGTCTGGTGGCATGAATTTGGCCTGAAATATCCCTTTTTTTTGTTTCTTTGTTAAAGCTTCACTTTCAGGCATTTCCATCCCAGAGATGATAGGATTCAGTAGACAGTGGTTCTGCTTGAAAATAAAGTTCAAATAAATTCCAAAAAAAAGTGCAGGTAAAGAACTTTTGGGCCCTGAGAAAACAAAAGGAGAAGCATACAGTACATATCCCTCACAGTAAGGTTTACAATAATACAATACGCTTCCATTTACACCGTATGTAGTGAAGGAATATAATTAGCTAGATGGGAATTACCTGTGGGCGAGATGAAAAAGGGCTTAATCAAAACTCACTCAGCACATGCAAGCAGGAAAAGAGCCCAGACACAGAGGAAGGACTGGGAATAAAAAAAAAACATGCTGGGAATCTAAACAACAGTGTAAACCCAAAACTGATGCAAACCTCACAGAAAACCAATACCCAGATATGACTGGAAACAATGTCCACACAATAGAGACCACGGGGCATTAGCCAACTTGTGTCTGCTCGGGAGTAATAGGACACTAATTAGTCAGCTGTCGATGTGCTACACACTTAAACTATAATATGATTTATAACCTAATGTAATTTAGGCCATGTTCTGACAGCACGTCGTCATGCAAGATTCAGATTTGTTTTTGACAAATCTGAGTTTTATGGTTTCCTAGTTCATATTACACATTATACAACAGTTTGTTGTCCAATTAAATTACTTGGTCGGAACTGACATTCCAAGAGTGCTGATACAGAGCAACAGCAGCACTGGGACTTCTTACAGATTAGATCACTCCAGTGTATCGCTGATCTTAAATCCAATTTTTTTTTGTGTGTGATTGTTCATATTACATATTAAATGCTTTTGGAGTATGAATGGAATGTAACTCTGATTTGACGCGCGTGACCCCACGATGTATACGGAAGTAAATATGGAGGTGTCCAGTGTAGGACTGTCTGTTCCAACAGAAGTCAGCACTTCATAACTTGAAGGAGAGTGAGAAAGAAGAGAGCCAAGTTTATCGCTTCGTTTGTTGTTTGCTGTGTGATGGCTGCTACAGTACATCTTTGCAATGGACTGTTTGGATGCGGAGTCGGAGTCAACAGTGGTGGGAAAGGGATGTCTGCGGCTTCAATGATGCGGAGTTCATTAAAATCGGAATTGTGTTATTCAGACAATCTTTACCAGATCAGATACAGGTCACATATGGGCAAGACTATCGTAGACACTCAAAGCGCTTTACATTGATGTGCATTATTCTATCACTCCATACACAGTGGTGGTAAGCCACAATCGTAGCCACAGCTGCCCTGGGGCAGACTGACAGAGGCGAGGCTACCATAGTGTGCCATTGGTCCCTCCGACCACCACCAACATTCCCTCACACACCATTCATACTAGGCAATGTGGATAAAGTGCCTTGCTCAAGGACACAATGACTTGGCTAGAGCGGGATTCAAACCCCAAACCCTTCGATTATTGGATGACCTACTCTACCACTGAACCACGGTCACCTCTTGTCACTTATTACTGTTAAGTAATAAAATGCGCTTGTAGAACTGTTGTTTAAAAGCAATATCACACGAGAGGGAGTGCAGGTGGGATGATATTTCAGCACAACAACACTCTCTCATGTGATAGTACTTAGACCGTTGTGAAAAAGGTTAGTTTTACACTACTGTTGCAATAGTAACGACTCCCTCTCGTGTGACAATGCTTAAATTAATTACAACTTCTATCAGTTTAGTGACCACGCCGCACATGCATGTCATCTTGGTATGTGTTTGGCACTGATAAAGTTTCTGTACAACCAAAGTCGGAACCAAAATAGTCAACTAATGTCCACTTCCTCCGTCTGTTTTTTCTCCCGCTGCTCCTCCTGGGACACAGAATTGTGATGTTTATTGCATTTCAATGATGTAAACGTTGGATAACAGCAACTTGGCTGTCCAGACAGCAGTCACATTGCAAAATATCAGATACGTTTCGGACTTAGGACCATTAAGTGGCCTCGGTCGAATTTGTGCTTATCAAACTGTCTAACGAATCAGATACAGGTCATATATGGGCAAAAGAAAACTGATTTGGGTCGCATTTGTCTGCAGTCTAAACATAGTCTTGGCTTCACACACTGTTTACAAGATGCTATGCCTTGGCTTGAGTGAAGATGGATGAAGTTGACCAAAAACAAAAAGTATAGTTACAGTTTAAATGTCAATTCGAAAGTTGTGACTGCTGAAATGATGATTTGGTAATTTGTAACTACACTCAATTACATGTCATAATCCATCCATCCATTTTCAGACCCGCTTTTTCCTTTTTTCAGGGTCATGGGGTACATATCATAATATTAATGTAAAAACTGGATAAACTCCTCCCGGTTACCTGCTGTTGGTGAACTGTCCAACAGGACCTGAAGCAGATCTAGAGAGAAATGAACGCTAAGCATATAGAGAAGAAATAAGTTAGATGTTTGTTTCTATGTGATGTGTGACAACCTGTCCACCATGGATGGATTCATTGATAGATGGTGGAAAGGTGATCTGTAATCTATTGCTATTTGAGTTTGCACTGGAGTCCTAAAGGTTCAAATCAGGTTATTAATGCCCAGTTGAATCTTACCGTGCTCACTCTGTTAAAGGCTTAGGTATGGGACATGGGGCCAGATGCAATGTTCTTTTCGTCTTTATACACCAACTTTTCTTTGTGATTTGTGCCTTTGGTCCAGCCATCATCTCTTTGCTTCTACTTATTGGTTAGATGAAACCAAAAGAACCAGCTTTTCATTTCAAATACTTCCTTGGGTTTAAATCAGTGCAGACCCAGTTTTGATTTGAGGACGCCTGTTGTAACTTCTTGCATGTAATTACTCCATGGCTAACTTACGAAGATTTTCCTACTGTTTGTCATTCGTTAAGGGGATTTATTTGGCAGTTTTAAGTGAATAGAATGTAATCTGATTATCATGTTAGTGTAAACAAATGTGGGCTGGAGCTAAAGCATGACTCAGATGGACTCCTTCCAGTTCCTATGAAGTGCCCGTATTCTTAAAGCATCTTGAACCTGTATTATATGGAGATCAGTTGAAGACTCAGTTCAGTGAGGGTGCACGGGCATGGAGCACGTTCAGACTTTGACCTCAATGGGACTTCTCCGACTGCTGAAAGGTTAAGTGCCTCAATGAAATCCTCATCAGGATTCCTGTGACCACATAAGGCATATGCACATGTGCTTCGACAATCACTCCAAACTAACCATCACAGGACTCATCTTCCCTGTGATTACGCCTCTGTGAGGCCCAGCAGGAGCATGCTTCGTTGAAATGAAGCAGCGCTGCTGTTGGTCTCAAGGAAGAAAATCAGCCCAAGAAATGTTGAAAAATATTTCCTCTAGGTTGTGGTCATCCTTAGACCATTTGGGATTGGGGAATCTGACGTCTTGATACAAATGTCACGGCAAATTTGCGGTTGACCTCATTTGGAGACATGATTTATTGCTCTGGTTGAATGATGGCGTCCAGGCGAGGCATTGATGATTTTATAAAAAAAGGTTTATTATAAAACTAAATAAAAAGGGGTAAAAAAGAAGCTTCCATCCTGAAAGAATGAAAGGCAAAAGGCTCGTGGCAGAGCAAAAAGGCAAGACCCACTCTAACTAACAGTTTCACAGCTTAAGCTTTTATACAGATAGAAAAAGTTCCACCTTGAGGTGAGGAGAAGGAGGGAGTCAGATGCTCAACAGTGGAAACATTTGAGGATGATGAAGACGTGTATATTATGAGGAAGATTGGGCGCCACTCTTATCTATCCTTGATAGTGTGTGTGTTCGTGTGTATGGCCTTCAGCAGAGACTCAGTGTTGCACTGAGTACAATACGATCTGTACTGTTTAATCTAACATGATTCAGCTGTTCAAAAGTGCGAAGAGTAATGGAGTCATCATGTATTAAAACATGACAAATTGTACACATGAACACACATTTGACGATATTATGATGAATATAAAAATTGCCATAAAACAAATCTCTTATATTATGTGGTTTTGGCGTGAGCTGCTATCTGAATGGGTTCTGGGTTAGATTTGTATTATATTTGCATGAATGTTTGCACTTGTATTCAATCCTTATCTAATATTTAATCCTTATTGTTGTGTTAATATGACCATCGTCATGCTCTCTATGTTCACTTTTACTTTTTAATCATGTATGTATATCTTTTGTGAGTGTTTCTTTCTTTTCACCTTGTTATAATTTCTACTTAAACCACTGTAACATGTATGTTTTTTTTATTTATTTTTTTATTTTATTATTATTATATAATAATGACAAATGATTCTGTTATGAAAAGATTGATTAGGAACAATATCTGGCTTTGGATTGATATTCGCATGGATAAAGCTTTTAATGACATTTTTTTCAATCTTGAAGTTTAAGTTTAACTTGGTTTAAGTAATCAGAATGTGTAAAGTACAACAATTGCTAACCACAGTTGTCCCTCACTATAACGCGGTTCACCTTTCGCGGCCTCTGTGTTTGACCTATTGTGGGTTATTTTTAAAACATAACCCCCGCAATAAATGAGGGACTACTGTATTAGTTTAAAATATGAAAAAAAAACTATCATTAAAATCTGAACCTAATCTACCCTTTGTGACTTCTTCATTTTACGTCAATTTCTTTGAAGATAGGCTCAAACACCAACTAAACTGTACTCTGATATGTATTAAAGGCATTTTCAGGGGCGAATAATTTTTGACAAAGATCTAACCATTGGCTATTGCTACCCTACCCTCCATTCTGCCCTTAAATAAGTGAATCAAGTCATTCATTGTTTTATATCTTGTTAAATGTGTTATAACAGGTAATTTGAACTGTGTTACACTATGTCGACCTGTAGCTCTGACCCAGTAAAGTCTTTGCTACAACCTTTAAACATGTTATAACCTCAGCACGTACCTTGTATCTCATAAAACAGTTTTTCCATGCCTCAACCCTCCTGTAGGACTGTTCCACAACAAAATCTGCTCTCTACCATATAAATTCACTCACTTCTTTCGCCTCTGTGGCTCATGTTAACCCGTTTGGTCTGTTCTTACAACACATTAAACAGAGCCAAAAACAAGTATGGTTTGAAGCTCCTGGGACTTCCATTGCTTCTCGGATCACGCTCTGTTAATTCTTTTTTTTTTTATATCCACTATGAGAATAATCTCATCTGTTATAACAAATTCAACAGTGCACACAAGAGTGTTTTATTCATTAAATTTTTTTTTTTTTCTGGAAGAGAAAGAACAAGAGTTTAAATGCAAAATTAGCGTTACTAAAATATTTATTTTAAGGCAAGGTTCACTTCTTGAGAGATTCATACAGCATATATTAACTGCCTGCTCCAACACTCCTAAATCTAGGGACTGCGTCATTGTAACATGCTACCCTTTACAATCCTTGTACGTACAACATCAGAATCTGTCCACTGTAATGTCTGTTTCTATATAAATGTTCTATGGAATACAACATCAAAAGGTTAAAGCTGATTGGCTGAAATTTCTAAAATGGCCATCCCCACATATAAAGTGATAAAACGTGCATTTGAAAGCTAAAAGTTGATGTAAATAATCCATAAGACCTTTCTGACACGAATAAGTAACATTTTTATTATTCAACCTCTACTTGTATTATCTAAATCATGTGATGGGTTGCGTATTGCTTTAAGCTGTATAGTTTGCCTTTCCCTGGTAAACAGAGACAGCAGTATCTGAAAAAAGTGGGTTTCTATCTTCAGCTTGTTTATACTTGTTGGTCATAAATTACAATTTGTCCCAATTAGATTTGAATCAAAATCCCTGGGTGCCGATTTGAATCTAGTTCTATTCTAATTTGATTGAACTGATTATCATTTTTTTTTCCTAATCCAAAAATAAGTTGAATCATAAACTCCAAGAAACAATGAGTTATAGGTCCCAAAAAACTAAGCACATCATAAAATCAGTAAGAATTTAATCGATTCTGAGGCGAAATATTGATTTTGATAACAAGACAAATACAAATTTTGTAATAATGTCACTGACATTATCATACAAAAATATTTTTCTGTCACCTCTCTATGTAAGGTTTGCTTTGTTGTTGAGTTATTTCCATCAACCAAAGTAGGCAAGGAAATAGTTAGTGATTTTTTTTCTTTTAACCATACCACAAGTCAATTAGTCTTTATTCAACTGTGTGTCGGCCCGAAGGCCCTGCATGTTGACTCTGCTGTCAGCCAGCCAGTGATCAAGGACTAATAGAGGCTTTCTGCTGCCATAGCCGCTTCCAACGACCTCAGGTCTCAAGCTGAATCATGCCAGTGGAGTGTGAGGACAGATAGCCAACAAAAACAACAAATATACAGTATTTTCATATAAGCCGTTGGCACATTCCTCTAAAGAGGGTGGGCAGGGGAGTAAAGGTGTGGAAAGGATGGAGAGGTAAAGCAGAGCGAAGAAGGTAAAAAGAAAGAGATGGATGAAGTGAGAAGATATAGAGGATTAGGGAAGAGAGAATGTGGAAAGTGGTGCTTTGCTCTGGCTTCAGCTCTGGAAAATGTTCCGTTGGTCCATAAAAAGCTTGTAGTACCGTACATATTTACATTCTCATCCTTCCTCTTATCAATAAAACACACTTTCCTTGAGTGAGTCACTTTTCTGAAGGTTTTTTTGCTTCTGCTGCCCCGCTTCAGGTTCACCATTTATTTTTTGTCTTTCCATCCTTTTCCTAACTTCCTGCAGTCTTTCCGAGTCGATAAACAGAGGCCTCACCTCAGCGCTGGCCAAGGCAAATGTTTGAGCCACCTGTTGAGGGAAACTCGAAGCCCTCTGGAGATGTTCAGATGGAGCTAAAGTCTGCACTTCACATCACCCTAACTAGAATACAGTACACTAAGTTATAGATGACTAGAAAAACTAGAAGAGATAGTCATTCATGCTGAATGTAAGGACTTATTATGCTGCGTCTTCTGTGGCACCAGACAAGTCTGGCACACAAAACGTTACGCAGGTTTTGCAGGATCAAAAAATGTCCCCATTCGCTTCATTTACGTGTTTCAAGCGTAGCCCCGCCCACCAGCGACACATCCAACTCGGTGATTTTCACTGCCTGCTGAAGTGAGGAGCTGCACTCCTCTTTCTCCTCTCAAAAACATAAACCACCAGTGAAATAAGCCGGTGTGATTAGCAGCTAATGCTATCCTAGCTCAGTGCCGACTTTCAAAGATGAAAACTACAGAGAGAACTTTTACCTGCTACTACCACCTTCTCGCTGATTCTCCTCCACGCCAAATTCTTCCTAGTCCGGTCCCGGTTATAAAGGCTGTGTCATACAGCTCCAGGTGGTCACACACAGCTTCTACTCCATGGTTGAATGGGTGTTGACGCCTGACGTCATCGTCAACGAAGACTCTGATTGGCTTTCATCATGCGAAACAGTCGCAAGAGTTCAATATTTTCAACTCGTGCAAATATGAGGAAAAATCGGGAGCGCACCCGCATGGCCAACGCTCTTGACATGCGAGTCGTACCACACCGCCGCACAAGAAGGAGTTCGCCTCTGAGCCGCGTTTATCCATTGACTTTGTATGTAATCTGGTTGCACGAACATTTCGTGACGCATCCAGTGTGAACACAGCATTAGAGTATATCATCAAACCACTTTTTAACTTTTAGTTTTTTTACTCCGAAAACACGCATGTCTGTATCTTGGCCTTGTGATGGAGAGGCAAATGTTCCTGGGTGTACATTTGCTTACGTCCTCTTTTCAATGGCTCCTCCAATATAAAAATGATAATACAATCTGTAATCATTGTGTAAAGGCCTTTTCGGCACTATTGACAGAGGTAGATCTTATATTCTTATCCTAATTTATTTATAAAGCACTTAATGTATCTACTGTATAAAGGAAGAAAAATTTAAATGCACTAAGAAAATCAAGTACAAAAATTAGTGAAAATAAACAGTTGAATGATAAAGTTGTTGCTCACCTTTGACAAAACAAAAACAAAAGGCGACTCAAAATAAGACAATATGACAATACGATACAATATTTTTAGAATAGACAAAAAAATTCACACAATGACCATCATGCTTTTATTTTTTTTTATCTTCTTCAACTCTGGCGATACTTCCTCTGGGTATGACCATTTCAACTCAGTATAGGAATAATATTAAAACAAATAAGAATAACAATAACATAAAAAAAGACATTTTTATCCTCTTAAATCTGCAAAAAGTGCCACTCCAAACCAGAGTCTAAGAATTAAAGCCAGTCTAAAATTGAAACCGAACTGAGTCATTGTCATGACCTTCTACAAAAAAATTGCTCCTATCTGTTCATGATCTTTGCACGTTAACGTTTGTAAAACTTCAAATTAGAACAATCTACACTGCCTAGATACAATATAAGATTTGATCATTATCTTTTTCAACAATATACAGTATCTACTGTCCCCTGCAGTTGAAAAGACATGCTCGCCTGGGATAGACACAAATAATAAAATGTTTAGGATTGCAAAATAAATTCATAATCTATTTATTTAATAAAGAAATACAGTTGATCATTTTTTGTAAAGATATCTGGAGTTTTGCTTTTAAAAAGGTCTTTGTTCTCTGCTGTTTCTCATCATATGTTTTAGTTAAAGCCTTGATTGAAAGGCTGCTGTCTGAAGACCTTAGAGCTATGGGTTCATGTTTAAAAATTAAACCAGATAAATAACTTAGAGCAAGAATATTGTATTATATTACATATTTCATTGTTTAATCTGATGATGTAATTTCAATACCTGATTAAAACTGTATCATATTTTTACCTTCTAATTCTTTTACAGAGCAATGATTAATGATCATTAAAGTAAGGATGATTGTAATGATGTTATTTCTTTGATAATGATTACATTAATAAGCTAATCATGATAATAAATGAAGAGTCCAACATTAATGATAGGAGAAAATGAAAAAGCAGTTTTATTTTACTTTTTTGACAAAAAAGGCAGCATTGGAACATGATTATTGTAAGGATTTCAAAAAGTTAATTTACGTATAATATATTGGGTATTTCTTCTTTCTGTTGAGCTCTTCCTTTAAAGTTATCTAACGTCCTATTGACAAATTCTTTAAGCATGCACTGATGAAAAGGAGCTGTGTTCCAGCAAGTTAGCGGAGCTGGAGAAAGAAATGGACTTGAACATGAGAGAAGGAGAACTCTTGAATCACCTTCTGGGTTCCAGGAACTCCCTTGGTTTGCTTCCAATGACTGCCCCCAAGCTCCTTTACCCCCAACACACACCCCTAGCCCTCCTTACTACTGCAAATACTCCTTTAAGTTCCCCTCCACCTCTCTAACTTCAGCCCCACAATTTCTCCTTTAATCACCCCCATCACCCCTTCTTCCACTCACCCCCTTCAGCATCCCATTCAAACTGCTGCCCTCCCAGCAAACATCTGCTTTCCTCCATTCCTTTCTTGTAAAAGCCCCCAGGACTGTGGTTCCTTCAGTTATACACCTCTCCTCTACACCCGCAAGTCCCTCTACGTTTTTCTCTCTCTTAGTATCCCCCCCCACCCCCCCCACCCCCAGCCCTTCTCTCTCTCTCACCAGGATGTAAAATATTCACAGCTGCTGCTGCGGTCAGGTAGCACGGCCACAAGCCTCTCTGAGCAAACAGAGGAGCTGTGAACGTGTGAAGCCGACAGTGTACGTTTTATTTGAGGTCCGACACAGGTCCGATAGATCCCGATGTAGTCAAAACAGAAACCGCATACAGAGTCTCGCCACATGCCTCGACAAACCAAACACTAACCAAACACAACCAAGCACAACATTTAACAAGCACACTGCAAACAATTCTTTAAGAGACATCTTAGGGACTGTGGCCTAAAAAGGAGAAACGATGCGTGGTTTGATGCTCGTGAACAGGCTCACTCAGATATTAGCCAGTGTTATAATCAGTGTAAAACATCTGTCTTGAATAAATGGCCTCCTTTTCATGTCTGGCCTTGTTATCCATTACGGGTAAAGGCAAGAGCGCATTAAGTCATGTTAAAGTTTCAATAAAAACACAAAAGCTACTCCCAAATAGGTCTCTACAAAGGCTTGTAGGCTCTTGATTACAGGTTGAGAAGAACAAGTGAACAAATTAGTCTCAAAGTTTTAACTGGGACCCTAATGTTCTCCTTAGGAATTATTGCAATAACTTCATATCAAATCTTCCACTTTGCACCTTATTTTTGAAAAAATTGCCTATTTTGTGTAAAAATCTTTTTAAGACAGAAAGGGCATAAAAACATAAAAAAATTAAAGCTGCAAGTCTTGAGATGTAGCTGACCATTTTCAAGGATTATATCACAAACTTTCTGTACCTGCAATGTTCTGTGCAAATATAATGCCTATGATTTCCTTTTACCAATAGGTGGCGCTATGACTATCAGTGACGGTTGGATTAAACCATATCTCCTTTATTTTGGCATACAAATGAAAGCTGCTATAATTGATTAGCATCCTCTTAGCTCTACAGACTCTTAATAACTTCCATAAGCGTAGCACATCATCCAAGTGAACAGGCTGCTAAGAGGAATATTCCAATCTATAAAGATTCAACTTTATTGTCAAGATTGTTTTATAATACAACCAAATAAACATGTATGTTTAAAATAAAAAAAAATATGGAACGTGTATAGTACTTTAACAGTGCAGTGTTGGATGCAAGACGTATCTCTCTATAAAAGCAAGGGATCTCTGTGTGTGTGTGTGTGTGTGTGTGTGTGTGTGTGTGTGTGCGCGCGCGCGCACGCTTGTGTGTGTGTGTGTGTTCCTCAAATATCTCTGCGGATCAGGATCAGACTGACCTGGGAGTTTCAACATGGCTGCTGCTTAGGTCAAGGGTGTTCAATGTCTGATTTGTTTGGACTGCAATGATACCGTTAGTAATTTATTTCGTTAATAAATACTTTAGAAATTCTGTTAGAGTCCTACCTCTACAGTGATGATGTTAGAATTCTACAGAATTTTGTAAAAGTTCCACAGTGATGTCATTTTGCCATTCACATGTGCAATTCCCCCAAAATATCACATTTTTTGCCAGTCCTCATATACATTCAAATTTTCATGAGTTTTTGAATATGTTTAGGCTTTCAAAAATGTGATCACTTTTTTTTAAAAGAATAATTATAATAAAAACGAGATGCATTACAAGGTACTCGGGCCCTAAAAATACAGAAATATAATAAAAACTTTATATCTATGGTTAGACAAAAGTGGGGAAAAAAATCTTTAAATATGACGTTTTGAAGACACTTTTATGAAGGGTACAGTTTTGGTACTGAAGCTCAAAGACTGGCGGTATTTTCAAAGACTATCATCATGATTGTTGGATCATTCATTCTAGAAGGATTTAGTACTCGTTTCTATCTTCCTAAGTTGTGTTAAAAACACAAAAAGGTCTGCACATTGACTTGTAGGCTCTTGATTACAGGTTGAGAAGAACAAGTGAATGAATTAGTCTCAAAGTTTTAACTCTGATCTTAATGTTCTCCTTAGGAATTAAATGCCATGTTGTACATCTTTGAGGTTCCTTGGTTGGGAAAGCCAACCCTTGAACTTTATGGGGAAGGGGAGTGGGGGGTATCAGTGACTTGAACACATTTTAAAGTAATTGTATTTGATGTGCCGTTTACAGAACACCCAAGTAATTATATAAACATAGGACTGGATACCCTGGGAGGATAAAAGGAAATCTGAATCTCCCTCTGATGCATCATACTTACTCATGCTTTGACATGAGCGTTAGACACTGAGGATCCCTGAGCACAATAAGAGGTCGGTGGATCTTTTAGTAATAAACACAGCGGGATGGACCCACTTTGGTGGATTCCTCCATAGTCGGAAATTAACTTACAACACACAGGCATACGCACAGAGAAACAGATGGCATGCAGCGAGTTGAAAGTGATGGATAAAAAATACAAATCATAGCAGAAGGGGGGGGACTTTGTGGGTTTGTGATGACCTTCCATGTTTGCAGGCATTGTTGAGTGACATTGAGACATGGGAAAAGTTTTTAAAAGTAAAAAGGCGGCAAGAGAAAGGCGAGCGCGGAAGAAAGAAAACATGACATCATGGTTAATTAGAGTCAGGTGATAAACAACGACAGTGATATTTATGTTATACCACATGCCCCGCTCCATGTGTCTTTCTGTCTCAGGGGGTACAGAAACAGGTTTCAGACCCGTAAGGTCAAGGCAGAGGCTGTCCCAGCTGCTGGACCACACTGATGCACACACTTCCCAACCCAAGTGCATCCGTGTCTACATGGGTGCATGCGTGTGCGTACGTGTTAGCTAATGTGTGCGCGTGTGCATTTGTTAGCAATTTCAAAAGCCTGTTTTGTCTTTGTTGTTATCACATAAAAGACAGTGTTTATCCTCCAAGGAGCCATGTTTGCCATGTGTACTTGTAAGGGAGAAGGTTCTGCTGCAAGAAAAGAAAAACCCCTCCACTAATCAGCCAGGTTGTCGGCTGGATTCCTTTCAAACGCCTAATTTCTTACAGATTCCTGATTTACGGCTTGGTCTTTGTAAAAGTCTGCTCTCATGGCTCACACAGTATGTTAGAAAACCTGATTACATGGTTTTAACCCTATGATGATTTTTCGCTGCCAACGTTTTCGCGAACATTCGTCGTCACTCTTCCTCTTTGAAATGGCTGCTCAGCAAAAGGATTTTGATTCACAGTGTTCACTATCAGTTTCCATTTGTCAAAACTTTGTTCAAAGTGTTAATGAGGGCAAATGGATCACCATCACGGCAGGTTTTTCCAAGTTCTTTCAAGTCTACAGTAAAAGTTGATGAACTTAAAATGAAAAATACTTGCATCGAATACTTGTTGCAAATTTGTATCCCTTTGTGCCAAATGTCTCATTGCCATTCTTAGTCATTCCTTTGGCATTACTTATTCCTTTAAGTCCCAAACTTCCCATTCACTAAAATAATTCATTGCTTGGAGTTGAAGTCAAAGCTCATAAGTCCATAAAAAATATTAAGTGGTTTTTAAGTTCAGACGTATCCCTCATTTACTCAGGGCACAAGGCCGAGTACACAATAGTTGTTACCATCGTGCAGGCACGCACACACATGGGCCACTTAACACAAGATACATGTTTTTGGACTTTGACGATCTCCATGGAAGGCTGCCCATCACCATCTTAATGGACATGATTAGATTTATTGGTAGCGTTTGAAAGCCGAACCATCAATCTTTTCTTCATACGCTGCCTTTGTATAATGTGCCCATCCAGAGGTCTCTGCACAGCTAGTAACGCATGCATGTGAGGTTACATTTCCCACTGCTTCAGCATTAGTTCATTACTGATACAAGCAAAACAGGATATTTCAATTTCTACACCTTAAATCCAAATATATATATTTTTTTTTTCCTGTAACAGAAGTTATGTGTTCAGCAGGCTTATACACTACATTGTGTCCAAATTATTGTGTTGGATACAAAGCCATTCACAAAGAAATGAAAGACATTTACTTAGCGACTTGTTGCAATTTTATCATGTTTCAGTCATCCACTTGTATTTTTTATATTTGTAAGCAGATAAAGAACCACTAGTATTCAAATGTAACCGTAAATAGGATTTCTGTAGAAATCAAAGCCAGACAAACAAGTTAAAGGCAAATATATTTTTTATATTTATTCAGGTTTAAATGAGTAGTATTCAAAAAGAGATGCATAAATGGTAAAAAGACAAAAACATGTCCTTTTTGTGTTTGTTCTTTTATGTTAAATAATACACAAAAATAAATAAAATATTAAAAACATTATTGTGTCAGACTTGCTGATGTGTTCTTGTTTGCGGATCATTCTCCATCTCAATCGTCGCCCGTTCTCCTTCTCTAATTCAGTCTCGCTCAAATACTTCCTCTGCTCTTCTTTCTTACATCGTTGAACCTTTCTATTTCTAATTTCCATCACAAACTTTACATGTACACATATCAAGTAATGTGAGTTAGGAATCTCATTTTGGCACAAAGGTCCTCTCCTTTTATATTTCTGACTGTGCCGATGTACTTTATAAGTTAAAACAGAAAATATTATATACACTGTATACCGATATATCTTATTTTTTTCTTTAAAAAATAGAAATGTCTTTGTCCAACAGAGATAAAATGTTTCCTTTGTTAATCTCTCAGTGCAGCATACAGATCAGATTCAGATCCGTCCAATGTAGCTAACTCTGCAACGCAGCCCCACCTTAGAAGAGGAACTATTTGCTACCCCACAGTTTGCTGACAATTCCAGTCAGCAGGCAGCACCATGGGCAGGAAGTGAGTGGCTGTGTTTCTCCTCCGCGTTCTCTTTCCCTTCATTGGCCTTCCGTTGCCGTTCAGTCCCACAAACATGTACTTTTTCTTGTTACGCCATTCAGCTGAAGCATAGGTGTTGTACTTGTTCTCCTCAATGCGCTCGATCAGACGACAGTCCGGACCGAAGTCCCTCTGCAGACATAAAGCAAAGAGTGTCAATGGGATGCTAGAGCATAAATACAAAGAATTATGACAGCATACACAATGAGCTCAACTGTCGTGTTTCAGACTTTACCCTCTTCCATTCTAAATATGATATAATAACATGTTCTTCATTTGTGGCATTGTGAAACAGTGAGAAATGAAGTGAGGATACACCGATTCCACCGAGTTTCATCTGGATTGAATCTGGATTAAGCATTTCATTGTGGGTTTTTTTTTTTTTTTTTCCCCAAGGGTGTCCATACATTTGGACCTATGGTACTCTATTGTTATTAATGGCGATAGACATTTCCACATGTCTTTAAAGAGCAACTAAAACCCTGCTTTCTGCTGAACGGCCACAAGGGGGGAAATTCAAAAAATGCCTTGATTATGGGCGTTACTCCTAATGCAGTAAGATACGCCCACTCAGGCAGACGGTCAACGCTGGCAGTGGCAGACCGCTACCTGCTCAACGACTACACACAATACACAGCTCACAAACATAAGCACGCAGCACACACAGCCCCACAGACACTATATGACTCACAAACAAGTCCATGCTCTACTCTCACCATTAGCCTCAGAACACCACGGCTTCACACACACACAAACCACAAGCACGTTCGCGCACACACAGAGACAGACATGGATACACACAGTTTGATGAACCCTCGGAGTAGCGCATAATCTGCTCTATAAAAGCAGAGAGTCAAAAATATCACTGCTGTTTCACATGGAGCATTAGACTTTTTTGTTAAAACTGTCAATCAATGTTCATTGAGGACTTCTATCAGCTTCTATAGGAGGGGTGGGGCCAACAGTGACAGTTGATGACGCTGGGCAATCCAAAGAATCCGTCTCAGCCAAGAGCAACATTCACTTGTAATAGCCGGCGTTCAACCCTTAGAAGCCAGTGACTGACATTTTACAACTAAATATGCAAAATTAATAATACTTTTACTAAACTGTTAAAAGTTGGACTAGGATCAATCAACAGCACTAGTTAATACTCAAATACATTTGTATTCGGCAGAAAAAAGTGGGTTTGGGGTTTAGTTGCTCTTTAAAGTGTGAATGATTATGTTACCATCATCAGGGTCACTGATCCAGATAACTGCCAATATCTGGCAAAGAGAATATTTGGCACATGGCGGGGTTTGCATCATCTGAGTGCTCTTGTTTAATCATAAAGGCTTTTTTGTTGTTTTGTAGTTTTGATTGAGTAAAAAAAAAAAAAAAAAAACATATGGCAAAATATATAAAGTAGGGTGTTTAGTTATGATGTAAGTAAATGTGTTTTATGTGATAGTGTTCTGAAGGGCACCATATGTGGGCCTCACTCTTTGTCCTCAGTATAATTTAGCACTTTGCTTTTGTGTTTCTACCAACTTTTGGCAGATCTAAGGAACCTTACTTTTTTTGCCAAATATACCAAGGTTAAACTAACACTGCGCCATAAAATGCAGATCCTGGTGTTTGCAGCTGAATAAGACTAATCTGAGGTTTTTGGCCTTTTTTTTCACTGTTAACTTAGTTTGACAATTATTACCACATCAAAGATGCTTTTTAATAATTGATTATTTGAGTCTTTTTCGTTGCACCACAGCATTTCTTGTTGAACTTGGGTTTTCTTCAATGCACGGTGACAAGTTACGTTTTTCTGGTGACAACACAAATCAACACATGAAATGTGCTGATGTGAAGGTCAAGAGTGAGGACGAGACATGAGTCTGTGTTTGCTGCAAGTGTTGAGCTTTTTTCTGCAGCCGGATTGAGTTAGTGGGAGACAAGTGTAGGTGTATGTCCAGGTCTGGTTTTAGCAAAGTGCATGGAAACGTTCATCATGTTTTGTTACATTACTAAAGTGATTGCTGACTGGTTTTAGAACAAAAAAGATTGGAGGGAACACTGCCTTCTTCTCTCCATCTGCATCTCACTCCAGCTGTTCAAATTAGTTCCAGAGGTGAAACTGAATGTTCCCAAAATCAAATTGGGAATACTTGATAAACACTCTGCCCGAAATGCTCAGCACAACTAAAAATTGTCTAAGTATATAGGTATGTGTGCTGTCTGGCATTTCATTGAAATAATATAAAAAGTAATGAATTGTGTTGTCAGCATAACTTTTCACACAGTGATGCAATGATAGTAATGTAGCATTCTTTGGTAGGAGATGCTCATAGTGGGACTGAGCTTTATAAACTGTGATGAACTATTTCAACTGATTACTCTTGAATAAAGGATGCACTGTGTGAACCCATCAGGTGTAATGGAACACCAGCCTCTCACTGCTGTGCCGTTCCGGCTTGTGTTGCACTGAGCAGAAGACGTCATGGGAATTCAGTTTCAGGCCATGGAAAAAAAAAAAAAAAAAGCCTTAATTCCCTTTTCTATCGTGTGTCATTTCACCTGTGGTGTGACTCCAGAGAGACCTGCTGAAAATTGGGGCTTTCAAATGCATGGTATAAAGGGGCCGGGAAGGTGGGTGGGTGTGGGTTGATGTTGAAAAGGAGGGATGGAACAGATGAAACAGGGGCTGCCCTTCCCAGTGGGACAGAAGGTGAACAGGGAAACTGAAGGATTGTGTTTCCTGTTTCTGAATGGAAGGGACAAGAGAGGCAGGTAGCATGGGGAGCATATGTTGACACACACTGGTTTGTATGTGTGGTAAAAATCGACCCTAAAAACCCTGAACATTTACTGAAACATTAAAATTAGCTCATGATATGGGTTCATTAAGATGCCCATATAGACATTCATTTACTCATTTCATGCTGCTATAACAAGAAGATTATTTGATAAGATAATATGATATCACAACAGATCTCCCTTAATGGTCCCTTACATGTAGTCTGGGCAGGGTGGGACAGAACGGAGGTTGGCCCTGGAGTCAATCTGATCTCTCGAGATGCAAAGGGAGGTTATCAACCAGTATGTAGCAGGGCTTCACTGAGCGACACCAAATTAAACTAAAGACGTAATGACTGTAACGGAGTTGTCGCTTGAAGTCGCTTCAAAAGTTCAAATTTTTCAACTTTGAGCAAAGGGAATTGACTTGACATTGCGTCGTTTACATTGATTTTGAATGTAATCTAGTCGCCAGAGTCAACATTTACGCAGATTGTTTTTGAATAATCTGTACTTTATCAGTTTTGAGATCTGTCAACAAAAATCTGATTATTTGAGAACTAACACAAACCTATTGCAGGGGGTTGTGAGAAATATATGATGTTGGTTTCGTCACACGTCGTGATTTTTATTTTTATGTTTTGTATACAATGCCATTTTGGATGGCAATGCTGGAAGTACATTTATAGTTTTGGATAGCATGGTTTTCAAACTGTTGTGTGGGTGTAGAAAAGATCGTGTTCAAGGGCAACAGGGCCCCCGATTTAGCAGAACTAGGCTGGTCCACGGCTGGCCCGTGTCTGCTCCCAGCCCCCGGCCTTTTCTACTAAGCCCCTTCTGTCGGAGTGCTAAGTGCTATACCTTGTCGAATCCCTCCTCTATCTGACCTGTCCTTCATTCTCTCTGTGGAGCTCTGGAAAGAAGCAGCTGTGGATCACTTGGCTTGCACGCTGATAAAGAACGCTGTTAGTTGCAAGAATTAGTGTGAATTGCAGAAGGCATTGATCTTTGATCCCAAGGCCCAACCTGTCTGTGTGTCCAAGCATGCTTTGGCAAGCCACTGAACCTTAATGGTTGACTAGCACCTTGCGTGGAAGCTCTGTCCCATTGGTGTGTGAGTGGGTGAATGAGTAATGTTGTGCTTTGGGACTACGACACACTTTGCTGTCCTGGGTTCCTTCCGGGGTTATGCATGTTTGAGAATTGTTCTGCAATCAATCTGAGCCACCCGCCCCTTATCATGGGAACGGCTCAAGCACCCCCAAAAAATTCAATAAAATAATAATTTTAAAAGGTATAATAAATGTGAAACACACCTTTTACTATCACTATACATGTTTTCTCTTAATTAAATATTAATAGTAACTCCAGATGTGTGAAGTATTAAAAAAACATTCGCTGCTCACAAGCAATTTTCTACCCATATTTATGCTATTTTATTGAATTTTCTTTGATTTATTTTACTTCCCTCATTGCATTGCCTTTTTGGCTGCCAGCACCGCAGCTGGGGCAGTTGCAGGCATCCTCACTGACGCCTTCGTCCCCCCAAGGACAGACTGTGGCACTCCGCTCCTGTCCGTCTGTCCGTCCCTTGCTCCCCTCCCCTGTTAGTTCAGCTATTTTAATGGTGGAATACACTATAACACTCTCCCAACGGCAGTTATAAATGCCATCCAATATGAAGTCAGAAACAAATCACGTGAGTGCGTGACAAACACAGCAAATCGTCTCTAGTCAAAGTGCTACTCACCGCTCCATAAAGGATGCCGTTCTTTTTAATTGCCAGGTAGTGGTTACTGCTAATCCCTCTGATGGCCACCACTCCAACGTCCACAGATTTGATCTCCAGAATACCTAGAGCAACACAAGAGAGAGAGAAAGAGCAAGAAGCAGACATGAATCTCTGAATAAATCAGTTTGTTTAGATGGTTTCCATTTGCTGCTTTTAGGTAATCTTTTGACATTTAGTGTACCAGACTGGGAAAATGAATAGTTTTATTTTACAAAATCAAATGCATTGCTTTTTAATTCAAAACCATAAGTAATAGTTTAACATTTGTAAATCTTTAATTAGTTATACAGTTAGGTTACCACTAAGTAAAGGGATTCAAGCTCATTAATTACTGAAGTGTGATATTTTAAGGTTAAAATAAGCAACAGTGCAATTTTCTCAGTTCGTGGATCCAGATTTTCACCCCAACAAATATTTAAGTAGAGTTTTGAGAAACCTGGAACATCTCAGCCTCCTTTCAACAAGAGAAGTCCAGTTCTCTCACACATTTCCCCCCGATGTGAGAGTCAGACCTCAGAGCAGCCTTTTGCCTCCTGTTCATTAGCTGCTCGGCCCGTGGGCTTCATGCCCTGGGACCGAGGTGTAAGCCAGGGAAAAACAGTTCTGCATTCCATGTTTGTTTTTCGGACTATGAGGAGTGCAGGCAGGCACACGAGCACGACGGAAAAAGGCTCTATGACTGGCAAGAGGTCAAGGCGTCCGTATCAGTTTTCAAGCCTGAACCAATTACTGGTTTAAGCTGTGGTTGCAGCTTTCTTTCTTCTCCCATCATGAAGTCAGCCGCACCAAGCCATAAAACTATCAGGGGTTTGAGAGGATTAGCTAAAGGGGCAGTAGGAAGTGAAGGTTACCTGGAGGAAAAGTGAAGGCAGAGGAGGAGATTCAGGGCTCGGCTTCTCCAAAGAAAAATATTGTTATAGCAGATATTGGCTGCCTGATAATATTTACTATAGATGTGTTTTTTCAAGAGCTAAATTTGCACAAGGAGGATACATTTCACCATCTTTGATAGAAATAATACCTTTACGGTTGAGCACCATTACAGTAATCCATTGGTCCATTTTCTAAGAGAACTGAAGACATTCAGTGCAGGACTTTACAGAAACACAAACACAAAATAAAATCTCTTTTCCATTATAATCATATATTATTTAGTTATTTATTTATTCATTTTTTACAGGTACAGTAGTAGCATTTTGCTTTATGCTGCAAAAATCCCTATTGTCTTAAATTATCAATTCATTCAATTTTCTTCAGGCAAATTTTGTGCTATTTTACATGTAAATATCCATTATTTTGTCCTTTTTTAGTGTGCTTCCATCAAACACAAGACTTTGACTTTTTTAAAATCCCAAACTTGTCAAATCCATGATTTAATTTGAAAACTAGGAGCACCCAAAGATCTTAAGCCACATGGTTTAATGATACCATGCACATACTGTACATGTAGATGGTTGGATTGAGTTTTATATCTTGAGGGCATCAAAGTACAGTTGATCTCTATGTGTAGGTCACTAAAAGTTTTCAAATGCAAATGATCCAACATAGAAAGACCAAAAAACGAAGGTTTGCTTTGCTAAAAAAGAGTGAACCTTTGCTCCATCACTTTTTGGCAAAGTGACTGTGGGCAAACAGCTGTGTCTGACAGACTAACACAACAACTACCAAAACAGTGAGCCAAAATGCCTTCAGCCAGTCAAAGGCAAACCACGACACCGGTGGATCAACAAGTTTAAATAAACACAACCTGGCCTGCAAACAAGGACCAAACTGTTCATTACCAACTTCATAAAGAGCACGGTGATGTTTAACGGCTTCTGTTGCCAAAGAGTAGCTCAGTAGCTTTAATTCAGCACAACTTTACACGTTTAGAGCTATAAAATGATGACTGCCTTTTACTGCTGTATTAGTGCTCGAGTCTTCTGTTACTAGGAGTTATTATTAAATGGTATGATTTGATGTTTGTACTTCCTTAGGAATCTATCATTCGGTAGACCCCAACTTTAGTAAATCCTAAATGATTGTCTTTGTGTTAAAATTGGTCGAGATCCAATCAAAATCCTTAAAGCTGCTGCAGAGGCAACTGTTATAATTCAAAACGGATCCATTTTAATATGATGTTTTAATTTGGTTTTGTTTTGATGATTTTCTCAATGCTGTAGATTCAAAATAGTACTGATTCCTCGATTGCATGATGGTAATCATAAAATAATAAATATTGAAAATGAAATAAGAAAATGAACCAAAAACAATGATGCAGTTTTGAATTAAATATTTTTAAAAATTAAGTATATAGCAAGTCAATAAACGTGAGTTTTCCCAAATGAATTATTGTAATTCAATTCCAATTAAAACTGTAACATTGAAATATTTCAACACTCGCAAACCTGTACAAGCTAATCCAGGTGTAGAAAATACAGAAAATGTGTTTTTATCATCAAAAATATGCTTTTTGCAATACAGAAATATTTAGATCGTATTTCATTGTGATTATTTTGATATTTTTTGGGTGTAATGTAGATAACAGTCATTTCCTGGGATGATCAACTTGGTTACAAACCACACACACACGCACGCGCACAGACAGACCTCCCATCCACCCCCGGCCGGCCCCTTTGGAAACACGGTCAGTGAGACTCCAGCTGAACCTAAAGGTTAAGGGAGGTTGTGAAAATGTTTCCACTGTTTATCCAGGGGCTTTTTTTTTGAAGATTATACTGCGGTTGTTCACTCAGTGACCCCGACACGGTGACCAGCTGTGAGTGTCTACTGCACGCCAAAAGCCTTCAGAGGTCTCTCTCTGTGTTGTGAAGAATTGTCACTTAAGTTTGACATAAATTCTCCCAAGTCTGAAGAAATAAAATGAGTTGAAAGGTTTCATTTATATCTGACTGCCTAAAAAAAACAAAAAAACAACATCACTGGCTGACTGCTTAAACTACTCTACATAGGTTTCTGTTTTCTTTTTTTGAGAAATAGACAAAATAAATTGTAAAATTATTACCCATAATTAACTACCCATTTAATATGGATGTGATTTTTTTTTTTTTTTTTAACAGCTTTAATTATTTTCAAAGCCACTTTATTTGACAATTTTCACACAAGGTCACTGGCATAAAGAAAACACAGATTGACTAACAAAAACATTGCGAATTTCTAAAGATTTTCATTTACCGATTAGAATCTAAAGAGAAATAAAACCTGGACTTTTTAAGGAATCCTATATAAAAAGTTAAACTGAGTAAAAACAAGACTTTAAACGTGATTTACCAGAGTTTTTTTTGTGCCATTGAATGTGGGATATTTTCCACAGGAACAAAAGCCTGAAGTAGTACCTTGTAGACATATTCTGTAATAAACACTTTGTAGCTGATTAACCCAAGTAAACTATGGCTAAATCTATTCTGTTTAAACCATATATCATCGTTATTTAAGAGGGAACAACCTGGCCTTTGATTATTCACACTGACAATAAGCTAAATATGCAAAAATTGTAATGCAACACTATTGCTACAATCAACCAGATGGTATATTGTTGTTGTTATGCCTGAATGATTGAAATAATATGCTACAAATGGGCACTAAAGTGTGTTCTCTTCTTGCAAACTCAGCATTGTTCACCCATCCTGTGCCAAAAAAACACATTTTACTTTCTGCACTTTGTCTGATTTCATTTTCGTACGTACAGTAGTTGTCAGGTGATGGATTGTCCTTAGTATTGGTAATGTACGGTACAGTGAATAATAAGTGAAGTGCGGTTTTGGTTTAAATAGTTAGAATAAGACGACAGGTGTTAAATATGCAACTTATGAATCACAACTGTACAAAATTAGTTTTATAATCTCTTTTTTGTGTGTTAGTTTGTGAACCAAATGTTTTATTTATTAAAAATGAATAAAATTGCTTGCTGTGCTCGTCATTGTGCATGTTGATCAGATTAACAGGTAAAAGATAAGAGTTAAAAATCATACAAAATTATATATGGAACTGAAGTGACATTTTAATCTGATGATGCACATTTTCCTTAAATGGGGCAGAATCAGGGTTGTTTACGGCTCTGAATCAACTCTATCATCAGCGTTTAGAGTTGTTTGAATCCTATTTTTTTAAAAAGTGTTGTAATCCCTTTATTAAAAAAAAAAACTGTTTCAAGCTAAAATAAATGAATGTGCTGATCTACACTTCAAGGTCCCATGTCACGCTATTTTTCACACATCTCCATTTGTTCTAAGAACCCCAAAAACATAGTATTTGAGGTTTATTTTCCCAAACTTGCCTGTTTTCCAGAGCTTTAGCCTCTGAAAAGTCACTTTCTGAGCAACTCTACACAAACGGGCTGATTTGCGGCCTACTTATGCATAATCATGAGTGGGCGTGTCTATAGACGGGACACTGACTTCCTCCTCCCCACATGGTGACGTAGAGCCAGAGGACGGCCCACCCTCCTCCCACCCACTCCGTAGCCGAGCTCATGCTCAATGGGCACATTCGTGAGCGTGTCTGTTTACACGTCAATCACGGCAGACAGCTTCCTGGAGGCGTGGCTTCTCCAGCTCAGTGCCTCGTCAAATTCGTCATCAAAGTGGGAACGCGTCATCAAATTGGAGCGAGGTGTTTGGGCTCACCCTGCAGTAAGAAAGGAGCAAATCACCCTCTAACTAATGATTGAGGGAATCAATCTTTGGACATGTGTATGAAGCACAAATAGCCCTTTATCACGTTTAAAGCACAGAAGAGTCCATGTAGCGTAACATGGGCCCTTTAAGAAAAAGTGCTGTTCACGTAAACTGACAAGATTGAGGTGATTTAAAAAAAAAGATAATTTAAATGATAATTATGTGGACTGTAACAACTTGCAGTGTTAATTGTAAAATATTTATATAATAACCAAGTGCTGATACTGCCAAACAAAAGAAAAGGTCATAATCTAGATATGAAAGCTAAAATAGTCGATGTGGCTTTGGTTGACGGAGCATTTGAGGCCACCTGTGGCGTATAACTGGATTAGACGGTTTTTATTTGCATTATTTGACTCACTTTTGTCTAGGATTTTTCGCCATTGAGGTCTGAGAAAAATCATCCGTCTCTCGCGGCCGGCTGATAACGACACGGTGTTGAAGGAGAAACTGCTGTGTACTGTGTGCTTTGGGGAACATTGAACTATTGGTTTAACCCACAGGTGTCAAAGTCTAGGCCCGCGGGCCAGATCCGGCCCGCGAATTAATTATCTATGGCCCCCGGGATGATATTTGATTAGTATTAGAGCCGGCCCACAGGCCACAGCCGCCTGCTACTGTTTTGCACGCACCAAAACTCCATTCCCCACAATGCAACGGTAGCCCGCGAACTCACCACAGTGCCGCAAGTGGGCCTCGGTTTCATTCATTCATTCATCATCATTCAGGGCAGATGTCAACTTTCAGGAACCCCCCTCCCCAATAATGGCTAAACGGAAGGTGGACGGTGAGAACAGGGGGTTTAAAGCCAGGTGGGAGGCAGATTACATGTTCACGGAGGTAAAAGGCAAACCTGTGTCTTCTCTGTGGATAAAATGTGGCTGTAATGAAAGAATATAATCTAAGAAGGGACTATGAAACGTCTAAAAAACACAAAGACAAAGACAAGAACATGGACACGGAACAAAGGCTACAGAAGTTTGAAGAATTAAAACGAGGTCTTAAGTCCCGGCAGGCTCTTTTCACAAAAGTTACATCACAAAGCGAGGCTGCTGTCAAGGCTAGTTTTATTGTGGCACAAGAAGTTGCTATATCAGCCCAAATCAACAAATTTTCTCTTTGATGAAGCTAAACAAAACATCACACAGGAGCCGTCTTACTGATAAGCACCTTGGCTCAATCCTGAGGATTTGCTCAGCTCAGAGCATTGACCCCGAACATTGATGAACTTGTACAAAAGATGAGACACCACCAAGTATCAGGCTCCGTCTCAGACAAGTGAGCATCACCGAGCATTAACATATTTTTAGTTTTTAATTCAGTTAAATTTTTACAGTTGTTTCTACAAGACGTGATTTTTCTTTGAAGAAAGTATTGTTTTGTAACTGTGCCATAGATTTTTGTATTTTATTTATTTATATTTATTTTTCAGTTAATGGACTCAGGGAAAATTTCAGATAAGAGCCATGAGAAAGAATACAACTGATTTTATTTATTTATTTTTTATTTTCTCATTTTACTATTTGAAAGCGTAGCCTAATTGGTAGGATCATAGAGCAGCACAATATTGCATTTTCAGCTTATAATGCAGGCATTTTCATTTATGCATTTATCTTGATATTAAGGAACATATTTTATTTTTGAAGGACATTTACTTGTTTGCTTTTTGCCTGTTGAAAATGTTTCCCTTGAAATAACTGACAGAGCCATAAGAAAATATTGCTTTATTCATTTAATGTACGGGACATTTGATTTTTCTTTGAAGGAAGTTTGTTTTTGTCTATGAGCCTGTTGAAAAATGTTTTCACTCGAAATTAGTGACAGAAAAAAAAAAAAAAAAAGTTATTTATTTATAGTAGTAAAAAATCTTGGGTGGAAAGCTCAGCGCTATAAAACCACCAAAACCTATATGAACAAACCCGGTCTTCAGACTCATCTTACACTTGCGTGCTTTGATTATTGGGGGATAAAATAAAAGGTTTTGTCCTAAAAAACACCAGTAAAAACTCAAGAAACTAAAGGAAATCTAACATACTGTGTCAGTATGAAAAAAGACCACATAGTTAAATAAAATACAGTACACTGTGTTAGGTCTTGGTTCAATAGGTTATGTGCAATCATTTTAATATGTTTTAATAAACATTGAACCAGTCCGGCCCTCGGCTTGTAGCAAATTTGTTTTTTTGGCCCTCTGATGTGTTTGACTTTGACATCCCTGGTTTAGCCTGATGTGGTTGACAACAGTATTGTCCTGTGCTAAGTGGCCACATTAAAGCGATCCTGGCTCATGGGTTCCTCTGAAGCTGAGAAAACAGAGGCCTGCTTCTGATTTCTCAGCACAACCAGAAAGTTTCAACAGATAAAGGCTTTTTGCAGACGGACGGCGTTTCAGTTTTTGTTTTTGCTCAGATCAGATTTTTTGGGTTATAAATCTGATTAAACAGTTAATATTTGGCTTTTTGCGCTTTGAAGTGTATTATTTTATTTGACAGCCATTTCTGCACTCACTGTAGATTTAATTGTACTGCCTTTTCCTTTCCACCATAGCGGTTTTATTTCCGCTTCTGACACAAACATTAATAATCATAATAATAATAATGCATTGAATTTATAAAACGCTTTACGTTGCATTATTCTTTCACTCCATAGACATACACACTGTTAAATATGTGCATGATTTCTAGAACTGAATGAAAAAAACAAAACAAATTTGACAGCAAACTTTAATGAAGTTTTAGTCCTAGTCTTTTGAATAAAAATGCAACTTAGTTTTAGTCAAAATGTAGTCATCAGCTTTGATAGTCATCAGTTATCTTGCATTTTTTTTCATATTCATATTTGGAATATATATTGAACTAATTATTGACACTGAATTTTACATTTTTGTAAGGTGAAGTATAAGGTTTTATGAATGTGACTTTTTTTATTGTACTAATGTGGATAGATTTAGTTTTTAGGGTGACTTTTAACAGCTGTCCATTCGGCTAACTCTGGTACATTTAATGTAATGGTCAAATAAATGAAAAATAAATAAATAAATCAGGACTTTTTAAGTTATAGTCTAGTTTTAGTCAACTAAATAACATTAGTCGACTAAAATGTAAAGAAGAAGAGTTTATGCATTTAAAAAAAAAACTAATAATAATTACCATTGAATCTTTAACCACATGAGTTCTGATTGGATTTCATCCTATGTGATGTAATTTCATCAATTGTTTTTATTAATCATAGTTTTTACTCTCATGCACGTTCTTTGATTCTTCATTGTCTAGTTATTGTCATTTAAAAAAAAAAGTAGTTGATAAAAACTATGATTAAAGTCTTTAGTCTACAAAATTAGCACTGAACCAAACCGACTTTATTCAGAAATCAAACACAAACATTGTTTAACATACTGTAGCTGAGGTTTAATGGTCTAGTTAACCGATAGCAGCTCATCATCCCAACCGGCGTAATCTGAGATTGCTTCACAGAACGCACACAGCGTACGGACTGTTATTTCACACATGTTTTGGAACAGTTGGGCACTAAACCAACTGAAGATCAGAGTGATGCTGCACGGAGTGATTGAAGGTAGAGAGGAAATAAAACACCCTGAGGAAAAAAATGGTGCTTCCTTGATTAAAGTTGACTTTGTAACAAGATAAAGTGCCAAAAACCTGCCGTTTGTGTGAAAACGTTTAACAGGCCTGTCATGGGGAGAGTTATGTTTCCAGGCCTGTGACACTCGTGTGCATTTCACATGTTTTTCACTTACGGATTTTCCCTGTGGTTTGAGTTGTTGCACCACACACACACACACACACACACACGGACAGACATATTGTCACTTTTCCCCCCACTCGGCTTTAATACCCCACCTTGTTGCAAACTTCATGCACACACCCATGCAGTCATTAGCTAGCATTCCTTAGCGTTCTGTTCAAAGTGTGCAGATGAAACTGTGGATTTAACTCTGGACTCCTTCGTCTGCCTTTGATGACTCCATTAAAAGCCTCACTTTCATGGCGTGCGTGTTGCAGGGTTAGAGGTTGAAGAGAGAGGAACACGAGGTGTGTGTGTGTGTGTTATGTGTTAGTGGTGGCGGGGGCCTTTCCTTAAAGCACATGGTGTCTATGTGGAAGCAGCTCGAGATGTTATCTATCACAGATGCTCGTCCTTACCTCCCACTGCTTAAGTGCTCGAAATTCTGCCGGTTCACGTGCACGTGAAACATGACGCTGAGAGGACTATTAGAATGTAAATATACACTTTTGTTAAACGGCACCCAGTTTTTTAGGGTGGTTACATCCACTAATTTCACCTACACTGTAAACCCGAATAAGTTACCAGAACTTAAAAAATTGAAGCAATCAATTTTTTTCAAGTTGTTTAACTTTTCCAGAACTTGAAATGATGGATCACTGGCTACTTGTACTTTTAGATGAAATTAAAGTGCTATATGAATTAAGTTTATTTTTTTTAAATCATCCCTATTTGATACAACGGAAATAACAGGACTCTCATTCGTAGCATGTAATTACTTAAAGAGTAACTAAACCCCAAACCCACCTATTTCCATCCTAGTCCCGCTCTTTCAATTTTAGTAAACATTTTATTTTGCGTTTTTAGATGTAAAATGTCAGTTACTGGCCACTAATGCTGCGTTCACACCGGATGCGTCACGAAATGTTTGTGCGACCAGATTGCATACAAAGTCAATGGATAGACGCGGCTCAGAGGCGAAATCTTTCCTGTGTGGCGGTGCGGTCCGATTCGCGCTTCAAGAGTGTTGGTCGTGCGAGCCAGCTCCCAATTTTTCATCATGTTTGCACATTCACAAGAGTTGAAAATATTGAACTCCTGCGATTGGTTTGCATGACAAAAGCCAATCAGAGTCTTTGTTGACGATGGCGTCAGGCTTCCAACACGGACACCGATCTGTTCACCCATTCAACCATGGAGTAGAAGCTGTGTGTGACCACCTGGAGCTGTATGACACGGTCTTTATAACCAAGACTGGACTAGGAAGGATTTGGCGTGGAGGAGAATAGGCGAGGAGGTGGTAGTAGCAGGTTAAAGTTCTCTCTGTAGTTTTCATCTTTGAAAGTCGGCACTGAGCTAGGATAGCATTAGCCGCTAATCACACCGGCTTTTTTCACTGGTGGTTTATGTTTGAGAGGAGAAAAAGGAGCGCAGCTCCTCGCTTCAGCAGGCAGTGAAACTCACCAAGTTGGATGTGTCGCTGGTGGGCGGGGCTTCACATTTTTTGATCCTGCGGAACTTTTTGTGCGGCAGACGCGTCCGGTGCCGCAGAAGACGCATTTGGTGTGAACGCAGCATAAGGGTTGAACACCAGCTATTGCAAATGAATTTTGCCTGAGGCTGAAATGAATTCTTTGGATTGCCCTGTGTCATCAACTTTCACTGTTGGCCCCGCCCCTCCTATAAAAGCTGAAAGGATGGAGGGTTTCCTCCAATCACAGCCCTCAGTGACCATTGATTGACAGTTTTAATGAGGAATTCTAATGCTCTGAGTAAAACAGCCTGCTGCAGCAGTGATTCTGTGATTCTATAAAGGGTAGCTTCTGTTCTAATCAGAAGGTTCATCAAGCTTATGTGTTTATTTACAGACACATCGTGTGTGTATTCCCATCTGTCTCTGCGTGCTCGCGGACGTGTGTGTACGTCTTATCGTTATGTGCACGAGGTGGTGTGTCCCTGTGGTTGTAGTGACAAAATCTCAGTTTATGAACTCGCTACGTGTGTGTGTACAGACACATTGTGTTTACTCCCATCTGTCTCTGCGCGCAGCACTTCCTGAGTGGGCGTGTCTTACTGCTATAGCATTTTTTTAATTTCCCCCCGTAGTGGCAGGTCAGCAGAAAGCAGGGGTTTAGCTACTCTTTAATTTTATTAAGTTTGTATTTAAGTTGTGTTTTTAAGGTATGCATACAAATATAGTTCAAATACGTGTTCAAAGTTTATTACTTTGAACATTAGGGTTTATATTGTATCAATCACATTGTTTTCCCTGCTATATGCTGCTCATTCTGTGTTTCCCATGTGCTTATAATGAAGTTTACTCAAATAAACAATGATTGCACTCAAAATCCTTCTTATTTATAGTTTTTCCCTCTTTGCTTATTTACCTTCACACAAACCTGCACTCAAAGATCCTTTCTTAGGCAAAATTACACCTTCGAATGCAACACATTTCCTTTTCTGTAAGTGATGCTCATCACTTTCCCATCACTGTTTCCTCTAAAGTAAACATTACCGGGAATTGTTTTTATTTTCTGCAAAACACGACGCTAGTGAATCTCTACATACTTGTGCTAACTTGCAAAAAGCTTAATCATAAAGTCGTAACACTTTTCAATCAATGGTTCTTTGTGGTTAAAAAGCTTCCATTTGATGGTATCGTGTACTTTATGTTCAGCTTTTGAAATGAAAGCTGGGATCGAGTTCAAATATGAACAATACACCTTGTAGAGAAAAAAGATTGTTATTGATGGTAATCGATTCAAAAGAAGCTCATTACAACAATCAGGATTTGTGTTCAGATGAACGTGATTTAGCTCATTTTAATATTCAGATTTTTATTCCTGACATATGAGAGGCAAGTTAAGGAATGGATTAAACTACAAGAAAAGTCTAACACAGATGTAGTCATAGTTTTCAAAGAGAGTTGGAATATTTCAAAAATCAAATGGGTAAAAAATACAAAAAAAAAAGTCTCTACAAGAAATCTAGAAGGTTAAATTTCAATGACTGCAGTGCAAGTGTCATTAGTTGTGGGACATTCAAACAAATGCTCCTAAATGACCCTGAAGGGGCAGTAATGGGGTTAAAGGGCACGTATACATGGGGACCTTTGGACCCTGACGCTCACTCCTGTGTGGGAGATGAGCAGAGAGGCCAGAGCTATGCAGCACAGATGGTGATGGTGGTCAATACAGGAGCATATTTACACATCTAAAATAATCACATCTGTAGCTTCATTAAAGAAAACTATCCATCAGTAAACTTCTCCAACACAATCACAGCAGAGCAGGGGTTGACGTTATCAGATAAAGACATCTCAAAGATCAATAAATCTATGATTATTTGCTCGGAAATTGACGTAAATGGTTGAAACTGATGCTCCAAAGTTGTTTTTTTTTTTGTGATCAAATGTAAGAAATCATGGGAAGAATGAAGTAAAAACACCTCTATGCATCCATCTATGGGACTCGTATCGCACAATGTAATGCAGAAAACTTTCCTAACAATGTCAATAATAATAAACCTTTAAATGCCCATTTCCACCTTTTACATCTTTTTGCAAGCAAATGATCTTCGTCTTCTTGATCTATAGTTGTACACCTTCTTTATCTGATATAATCTGATTACAATATAAAAGAAAACAAATAGATCTAATTGAATTGAAAAAAAAAAAGGAAATAAGTTCTTTGAATCTACAGTTTAAAGTACGACCAAGTATGTTTAGGATACTACTTCTTACTCAAAATAAGATGCTGACGGTCACCGAATAGTTAAAAAATGAAAAACCCAGTGAACCTTATTATTCCAAACCTCTGGATCATCTCCAAAGTTATCAATGGTTCATTTTTGTTTGATTATCCATCTGGTGTTTGCTCAAAGCTGATTTGTCTACAAGTGGAAGTCAAAGTGCATCATTTTTATGTAAGATAATCATTGTTATGTAATCCCATTGACATTGACAGTGTTTAGTTCCTAGATTAAACTAGAAGCAGTCAGGGACTCATCCGGACAAATGTTAAATAAAACATCTCTGTGATGCCAATATTAATATCCGTGTTTCTTTGTAAAGGTCAAATCAGGTGAATAAGTGGGGAATTCTGACTTAATTCGATCACGTTAATGAGGCTTCCCTTTATTTTGTTTACAATGGGCCGTTCTTGTAAGGTCCTGTTTATTACTGTTATAAGCAACATTCCTGGTTTAGTCAGAGGAAAGATCAGAGGGAGCAAATGTTGGGGCGTGCGTTAATACGTGTTTATTGTTTGTGCAGGAGAGTCTGTTGGCCTTTCTCTGCTCTGCTTCATGAATTTTCCCAACACGCTTCCCTATGTGACGTCTGCACGGCCCCCCTTTATTTATGGCTGCTTCGCAGAAGAGTCCATGAAGATGTCAAAGTAACTTTAAATGAAAAGCAAGGCTGACACTAACCTCTGATGCATCCAGTACCTCCTCATAACTCTTTTTTATGGGCCACACTGTTACCTTTTCCCATGAGAACCTGAAACACGCTCATCATGCAGCAAGAGAGCGAGAGAAAGAATGACATCCAGAAGGAGAGGAGGAAAGAGAATTTTTACACAATCCAAACGGAACATTTTTCTTAGTAATCATCTCCCTGGTTCCTGCTGATGCAGATGCACAGACTTTTTTTTGTTTTGTTTTTGGTAGTAAAAAGCTAAATCTGCAACATATTTGACTGCAAACTGGGAATCAGAATTGCTTTATTGCCAAGTAAGTTCCCCACTTATATGAAGTTAGCTTTGGGGTAAAAAAAAAGCAGTGGACCAACACTCGGTCACCAAATAGAAGAATAAATAAACGTGCAATGTAAAAAAGACAATAAAAAATACAGTAAAGCAATCGTGGCAAGGTAGAGTGGGGGAAGGATAAATAAGATGGTGATTTTGAGGGAGTGAGATTTATCTTAAAACATTTTTTTTTTTTTTTTTTTTTTTTTTTGCTCTTTTCTTACACTGTAGACCTTTTTGGCAGAGGTGATATTTTCACTGGAGTTTATTTATTTGTTTGTCTGTCAGAAGTTCTTCAGAGATTTTAATGACATTTCATACAAAGATAGACCTTACACCATGGAAGATTACGTTCAATTTTGAATGATCAATGTACTGATTCTGGATGTGTTCCAAAAATGGGCAGAATTACAAAAAATTCATCTTGCTTCGTAATTGACCGATCTTTGACAGGAAAGGTTTTGTTGGGTTGGTTCCTCTGTTACTCTACAGCAGAGGTGGGCAACTTATGTCACATCGAGGGCCACAAAAATGTGTGGGGCCACATTATTAACATCCATGTCAGCATTTAGAATAATGATCAATCTGGGCATTAACACAGGAAAGAATAGTGTTTATAGCAATTTTGTGTGTTTTTCTGTTCTTCTGTGTATTTTTCCTGTAAAATGTATGTTTTTTGGAGTCATTGTGTATTTGCGTTAACATTTCACGTTTTTTTTTAATATATCTATATATATATATATATATATACATATAGATATATATATATACATGTATATATATATATATATATTTATTTGGAGTAATTTTGTGTATTACTGTTGTTCTTTTGGTAATTTTTGTAGTAGTTTGGTGTGTTTTCTTGTCATTTCCTGCAATGTTGTAATTCTTTGTATTTTTTTTCATATATTCTTGCTTTTTTGTGTATTTTTTCTGGCATTTTGTACGCTTACTCTTGGAGGCTGCATGACATTAGACCAAGTTGCCCATGTCTGCTCCACAGAGTTTCATCCTGATCTGATTTGAATTGTGTGTTTCATTTCATTGCAATATATAGTGTCCTTACATTTGGACGTACTGTATCGTTATCAATGGGGAAGGAATGTCTTTAACGTGTGAATAATTATAGTACCATAATCAGGATCATTGATCCAGATACAGTAACTGCCAATATCTGACAAAGAGGAGATTTGCTGCTTGGCGGCGTGCTCTTGTTTTCCTTATTTCTAAATTTAAACTGAATTGTTTGACTGCTGTGTTTGATGGGAGACTGCTGGGTATTGTGGAAGCTTTTGCTGGTGATTCATATATCCTGACACACAATTGTTTAAAGGTCAAACCTCAGGATTCTGTCCCTTCTAAAAATGGGATTAATAATCCCAATGGGTATTTTCTTTTCTATTCTTGTTTTAGTCTCTTATCTTATAAAGGTAACACCTTTATCTTGTGTTAATCTTTTCCGTTAACTTCCTCAAATTAGCAGTGGAACGTATGTGTACGCCCTGTTAAAGGATCAAGCATTTAAAGCAACATTTAGTTTAAATTCAGCTGCAGTAATACGATGCATATACCCACAGCAGAACTGGAGTGCTATGTTTAGCACTGACCTTTCCATTAACAAAGCTTCCTGACTTGGGTCAATGGGCTGAGGTCAGAGCAGAGAGGGCAGTGCTGTGTAATTATCCTGGACAAGGAAACCTTCCCCTAACATTCAGATCTGTGGTATGCACACTTTATACTTCCCATTTAGAACAAATTGATTTATTCTCATTTGTGCATTCTGCTGGGGTTTTTTTCTGTGCTGGAGGTTTAAGCAGGAATCGTCGTGATGACAGCAGCTTTCAGTAAACTCAGAGATGCCCTGTCCGATCAGAATCTGTATCATTTTTTCATTCGTTTTTCATTATGTAACGAAAGCATGAAAAACGAAAAAAAAAACACTCATTATTTGATATTTGTTCCCAAAACCAAAATGAAAAAATGGAAAACGCCTTGTTTTTCTAATTCAAGCTCTTTTGCTTCGGTACAGAAAATGAAAAACGGAAAACGAACACCTTTATTAGTTTTCTCCATTACCGATTTGCCAAAGTACGTGACCCGGAAGTGTACTCTCATCCGACGCTAACGGCTATGCTAACGGAAGTTCGGCATGACAAGATCGCTGCTTCCAACTGTGCATCCGAAACGTGTCCTTTTCGCTTTGGCTGGTGTTGGACACAGAACCTCCTCACGGACATTTCAGAGGATTTAGAGACTCCTAAGTGTTGCAGAGCTAAAGATATCTTGGAATGTGTAACGCTTCACTTCCGGGTCACGTACGTTGGCAAATCGGTAATGGAGAAAATGAATAAAGGTATTTGTTTTCTGTTTTTTCGTTTTCTGTACCGTAGCAAAAGAGCTTGAATTTGAAAAACAAGGCGTTTTCCGTTTTTTCATTTTGGTTTTGGGAACAGATATAAAATGAGTGTTTTTTTTTTTTTTTTTTTTGTTTTTCATGTTTTTGCTACATAATGAATAATGAATGAACGAATGATACACGGATTATTCAGAATCCAACAAACACAAATTCAAAGTCACTGTCCCAAACATTAAGCGACGCCTGGCTTCAACTTCTTGACTAATGTGCAAAGGTCCAGCCATCACCTCTGACACACGTTAATGACGCTCATTTACAAACAGACCTCCTGAACATTACCAGACCGCTCGGGCCAGGATCGACATCCCAGTGGCACCATTGTGCTGAGTCATCTCCTACTGTAGCAATGCTTGAGGAGCGAAACATGGAGCTTTTCTTTCAAACATTATTCGATTTATTTCATCCATGTTTTCTTTTATTCTTCTTCAAAAAAGTACTTTTAACGTCTGACCACCACGCTGATCCTAATCAGAGGCTAAATAATGGCTTTGTGCGCATCTCATGCTTGATTAAACAGAATTGACATCCAAAGGGAAAGCCCGAATGAGAAGATAAGATAATGAAAGCCAAAAGTGACTTTCCACATTACACATATCAGGGTTATGGATCACTGGTGCCTTTTGTGCCAAAATAAGAGCTAAATGTTTTTGCTAGTCCATAAAAAACGGATCATCATACTCACACATTTGACTATGTAGGTGATCTGCTGTTAACTAAACACAATTGAACAGAACATCTCAGAAAAGATGCACCAAAAACACAAGTCTGGAATTGAACTCGGCACCAAGAAAGTATTTTACTTTGTTGTTCAAATAATTGAAATTAGCTTTTTAAACTCCTACTCCCCCCCCCTTTTGGTAGCATTTCAAATTAGATTAGATATTTAGTGTTAATTCCGTCTGTACGCACACTGGCATTATCTATTTGTGTCCCTGTCATTATCTACTCACACATTTTCTATTTGTGTTTTATCAGAGGAGTCATTTGCTTCTCGTAAACGCCAACTATAAACATGCATCTATTAATAATTTGTCCAAAAATATATGTTTAGCGTCGACAATTTGGAATACTTCAAAATTACACAGCAAATAAGTTTGATGCACACAAACACACCCAGAGCAGCCTTCATCGTGCAAAACCAGATTTAAAAATGCCATCATGCTGAGTTTGGTTTAAAAGGGCACAGCTTGTTCTCTGCTTATTTGTGAACACATGCAAAATAACAGGAGGTGCAATATTACCGTCGGCACACGCGTTCTGTTCTACGTGCAAGCATCGCACGTATGCAAACCCTATACGTGCACTATACAGCGCAGCTTGATAATGTACAGATGCTCACATTATTTCATCGTAATTTCATCACAACACCACCTGCACAGCTAATCGCCAAATTTTCACCCATCACGTATTTTTCTGAAACACACTAAACATCTGCTCTTGCTCTAAGGTAGTAGATGCAGCCTGATAAAATGCTCACTACACATGCTGCCAAGAATAAAGCGGACCTTAAAGATTTGCAGCCCACTTCCAGAATGATGTCTTTCTCACTGTGGAAAGTTCCTGTCAATTCTTCCTTTTTAATGAGTGCTGGAAGCTGTTGAAATGGATGGCCAGGGCCTCTAATGCTTCGACCTGGTGCCATTAGTATTTTTTTATTTTTTTTTACATGTTTCATACCAATGGTTCACTTCTTTCTGTTTGTAGGAGTGTGTGCGCACACGTGCATAGTTTCATTTGAGAATTTAGAATGACAAATCTGAGCATTAACACAGGAAACAACAAAGGGCTTGTGTAGTTTTTTTAATGTTGTTTTTTTGTGTTTTTATGTCATTCTGTGTATTGTAGTTATTTCGTGTCTTTTTTTGTTGTGTATATTTTTCAGTTATTTATTTAGTCATCTTGAGTGTAATTTTTGTATTGTTTTTTTTTTGTGTATTTTTCTTTAATTTTGTATATTTTTTGAATTACCAGTGATTCTGTCTATTTTTGTTGTGGGTTTTTTTTGTTTGTTTGTTTTGTGTTTTCGTTTACTTTTGTCTTTTTGTGTATTATTGGAGTCATTTTGTGAATTTACTTTGGGGGGGGGGTGGGCCGCACAAAAATAGATCAAGGGCCTAATGTGGCCCCCGGGCCGCCAGTTGCCCATGCCTGTCCTACAGCCATGTCTGGCAGAGTGGCGCACACACGTACACACACATGCACGTGTATACATGCATACGCTGGCTCTGGCCCTAATAAAACTGGGCTTTGCCATATGGAGGCCATGTGCAAGACTGGCCTCACAGTGCTGAACTGTGTCTGTGTGCGTGTGTGTGTGTGTGTGTGTGTGCGTGCGTGCACGTGTTTTCTCCGCGGGAGAAGTTTGTAGTGCACCACAGACAGATGTGTGCAAACCTTGGACCATGTGCATGAAGGTGTGTATGACTTGATATTAATTAAGGTACAACCAAACCCACCATGCTATTACCAAAGGGCGCAAACAAGAGAAAAACCTGGACATCAGAAGGTGAGGGATTATTATATCCACTTAAAGATATCAGCATGTGTCTCGGACGTCCCCCCTTATTTGATGTGGCGAACATGCGGTGGGAAACTGGGCAGGTAAACGTGGGAGTAATGTTCTGTTCTCCTTCAATAACTACTGTCAACGTGCCCTCAGGCAGTGAAGTGCACACAGGCAAGGAGAGCGTGGCAGTCCTGGAGAACTTCCAGATGTGTTTAACTGAAAGATAAGGACCGTAGACAGAGTGATAACAGCTGATTTTCTGCTCAGGATCTGTCATAAGTGATTATGATGAGACTTACAAGCTGTTAAGAACATTTTCATTAGCTCGTGTGCAGATTGGACGCTTTGAAGAGATGTGCCTGATACCACAGTGCACTGGAGTGTGCACTGGATGTTGCTGCACTGTTTTATGTTTGTCTACAAGTTAGACATGCATATTTCCAAAGAGTAAAAACACAGTGCGGTGTCAGAGCACACAGCGGTGGATCAACTGGGGTTTTGCGTGTGAATGTGAGCTTGAGTGATACTGACATCGAGCATCTGTGTGCCGTGATCCCTCTCAGGAAAAATGAAGGATGAAATAAAAAATGTTCATCTTAAAAACATTCATTCGGGAAACATGATGCACAAACTTGTACTTCTTGCTTTATGTGGACAGTCAAACCTCATAGTTACCATATGCCAACCATAAAATCTGCACCTCAATCACACAATAAGCAACAATCATCCTCTCCAGGGATTCGGTCATTGATGTATTTCAGATATATCCACAGAGAAAAAAAACCTTCTGTCCAATTGATTCCATCTTTTGGTTTTATCTGCCTGATTACATGTTTTGTTCTTTCCTGGCGTTCCTCTCATGTGCCTCGACTGCTTTGCACTCCCAACTCTTTGTACTCTGAGCCATGTGCCATGTTTCCACCATACACTTTATAAAACACTGAAGGCAAACAGGTCGTCAGTTCAGCTGTAACAATGTCTGCGGTTGCTTGGGGCAGTGATATACAAATATCAGACCTTAAAGAAGACACTGAGTTTTTCACTTTCCTTTGGAACAGAAAAGGCTGAAAAGTAAAGTCTATAGATCTGATACACTTATTTGTTAAAATAATAAAATCAACAATATATAAAATATTAATTTTAATTAACTTACTGTATGGATCATCCTCACTTTTGGTGCCATTAACATTTCCATCCCTGTCAATGCGAAGGAAGAACTTCTGGTAGGAGTACAGTCTCCTTTTGCGCACATCTCCTTGAAGATGCTTGTAGCTGCTCCGCACGTGGCGCCCGACCACCGTTGCAGACAATGATGACACATTAGTCGCCCGTGGCAACCGCGCCGAGGATGCCTGAAGGGGCCCCAATGATGAAGAAGGTGAGATGATGACGTGAGGAGAAGTTCCTCCTGGTGCATTCTGGTTTTCAGAGTCTGACGATGAAGCGTGAGACAACGGTGATGAGGATGACGGTCCGAGCAGCAGAAGCAGGAGGAAGACGGCGAGGGAGAGGAGGAGTGAAGGAGGTCTGTGGCAGGGGCGGGAGGAGAACCAGGCGACCGCTGCACCTTGTGTCACTGTCCATCTACACATGGTAGTGGAGCTGGGAGAGCAGTGGAGGTGCTCAGGGGCTGGGGCATGCTGAGCTGGGTGCAGAGAGAAGGGACAAAGTGGGAGAAACTCCCCCTGAACCCACTCTGCCTGGAATCCCACAACCTCTCGGGGACCGTCGGTGTTGAAAAGATCCTCACAGAGAGCGTTTGGTAGCAGCTGCGCAGTCTGTAATGTTAAAGGTGGCTGTGTTGTGGCCAACTCCAGTAGTCCCCTCTGCGCTGTTTATCCCTCAGAAGCACCACAGGAATGCATCAACATCCATAACTCAGGTCACCTCACAACCAGAACTACTTGGGAATCAGCTCGTCCTCTTCCCTCTCTGCTCTTTGCTACTGATCACTCGCACGCACCCAGGAAACGATCCTTTGAAACTTTAAAGGAGGACTTTTAACTTCAGACACACATTATCACTTTGTTCATGTAAAGCAACAAAAAAAAAGCAGCTCCACTCAAGTCCTAATGAAGGATGAGGAAAAAGAAGCCAAAGTTCAATGAAAGATAAAAGAATGATGCCACTTCTCCTAAAATGTCCAAAGAAATCCACACGAGGCTAATAATAAAAAAGAGTCATAGAATCCAGACTTTCTTCTGTCCTTTCCTTTCTATTCTCTCTTTGTGTCCCTGGTTTTGTTTGAGCTGGTTTGAAGTTACTAGAGTGTGTAACCGAGCCCTGTAGCTCTCATCTTTCCCTTCTCTTGTTGTGCGTCTGTCTGTCAGTGCTGCTGAACTGCCTGCCTGTCTGTCTGTCTGTCTGTCCTCCGTCCTTGCCTCTCAGAGTCTGAATGCTGGAGTGGGAGCGTTGACTCTCCTCTTTCGTCCTGTTTGTGGCTCCCTCTCTTTTTGGCCCCCTCCTTCTTTCCTCAGCTTCTCCCTCTCTCTCCTCTCTCTATCAGCCGTGCTCTCCCCTGCTTATCTTAGACTTTTTTTTTTTTTTTGCTGAGGTGACTGAATCTTGTCTTTTCCTCACCTTATTTATCTGCTGCAGTTCCACCAGATGTCATCTCTTAGTGTAATTGGATGTCTATTAAAACCACTTAGCTTTGAAGAGCTGTGCATGTCAGTGTGTGAGCGTGTGTGTGTGTGTGTGTGTGTGTATGGTAGGAGGGTGAGGGGTGGTCTGCCTATACCTCCCCTCTTCCCAATTTCCCTCCCTCTTCTCCTCCCCTTCTCAGACCAAACTCCACCAGTGGGAGAGAGGAAAGCAAAGCTGCTCTCATCCATTGTTCCCTCTGCTAGTCTTTATATAGTTTTGTAAGTTTGAGAAATTATTTTTGTTATCCAAAGTGTTTAATAGACTTGTTATCCACAATGTATTTGGTAAGTACATTTGCGAATTAAAGTTAAAAAAAAGAATAAAAATTTGTGGTTTTAAACCAGTGCCATCACCATGATGTTTTGTTTTATTGTAGCTCATAGTTGACACGTGTCAAACTCAAGGCACAGGGGCCAAATGGGACAACAGGAGAGAGTAAAACCATGAATCATTGAGTAAATGACCATATAATTCAGTTGTAGATAACCCAGTCCCTCCAAAATTCATACATTTAATAAAATTCAACAATATTTGCAGGTGCTTGCCATTTTCCCATGCCTTTATCACATGATTGCATTCACAAATTGTCAAAAGAACTTTTTCACAAACCATACTCCAAAATTCCTCTAAATTACATTTTTTTTTTTCCTCCCAAAATCAAGACATTTTGACACGGAGATACTGCAGGGACTGATTTATCTCTTGGATATTTCCCGTGCCTTACAAACTATGGCACAATTATGCAAAATTGCTCTTTTCTCCGACCCAAAATTTGCACAGCATTTGAACCCGTCGTATTCGTACCCTTAATAAAAATGAGGTTTTTTTTAATCTGATTTAAAGGGATAAACAGCGTCAGCGCTGGTTATTTTTTCTATTATTCAAAAAAGAGCGACCTATCATAGTGCAGAATTAGATATATAACCAATAAATTGAAAAATTCTACAAAACGCTTAAAAATTATTATTTTCAAGTTCAACATTGTCAGATTTGGTCTAATTAGTTTTATCTTAGAATATAAATCCTTTATATTGGAGAAAATCACAGGAAGCACAGGTTTTCATAGGGAGAACATGCAATCTCAGAGAGGGCCAAATCCAGGGTTCAAACCTTAAATAAATAAATAAATAAATAAATTAAAAAAAAATAGTAAACAGTATCCCCAACCTTTGTGCAGCTGTGAGATGGGTATTTAAATCTATATTCATGTTCAAATCACTAAATCTGTTATCTTGTTCTGTTGTTATTGTAGTATTATTGAGACAATGCAGAGCGGTGGTGAATAACTTCCTAAAATCTTTCCTGGATGAACTTGTTCCCGACTTTTTCCAGTGAAAATTGTTAAAAAGCTAAATGTCTCTTTCAGTTCTATGGTAAACCTTGCTTATTCACTGTTTATGTCGAGAATGATAGAATAAGTTTGGTAACGTTTCCCAGAGCGTGCAATTTGAAGGTGTCCATCAAGACATTTCCTCATTCTGTTTGAGAACACGTTGTGCTGGGACTTTCATTTACTGGTTACAAACCAACCCAATTGAGGTTTTTCCCCAGTCTGACTGCTAACTTATGTTGAATATTAGTTTTCAGGCACAGTTTTTTTTTTTTTTTTTCATTTTAAAAGAGATGTTTCCCCCTGCTGTTTTTGATTTTTTGTTGTTAAGGATGATCTATAATCTATAGGTAAATCTCTGTATGGTGTCGGATGATGGTTGCACAGTATGAGTGCGTCACTAAACTCTTATGAATGTATGTTTTCTGTCTGGTTTCAAAAGTTGTTTAATTTCCTTTTCACATTGTCAGACAGCAGCCATATTTCCGCTTCTCCTTTTCTCCTCTTCATTCATTGGCTGAATCCCAAACTAATACATGTTACAATTTGGAGTCGTCAACGTGATTTTATAGCCGTTTATTGTTACAAAAAAGAAGTACATGAATGGAAAGGAATACACTAGTTCCCAATGCGGGGTCACTTTAACTGAGAATAGACAGATGTTGAATCCCACCAACAATCTGTCAGTCACATCAGCGTTACAGCCTCCTATTACTCGCTGAAAGCCCAATGTTACAGATGGTAAGGATTGATTTGCTGGATTGTTTTTGGTGAAAAGAGGAGCCACTGTGTCACATGTCCAGATGAGGCTATTTTCCTTATAACTTAACTTACATTAACAATATTCACAGACAATATTTCACCTTCGGATGTTTATGTTGCCAATGAGAGTTAACTAAGTTGATCCACCATTTATATTCTAATTACCATTTGAATTGACATTGTGGATATCAATAAATGAGGACATAAATATATAAATATAATTAGTTTGAACAAAAAGAAAACACCTGTTTGATGATCCACAGGGATAGTAAATATATATATATATGTATATATGTGTGTTTTCAGTGGAAAGAAACAACTAATTGGTTAATAATTGTAATTGTGCATTAGTCTTCTACACACATTTGGTCAACATACGGAGGTACAAAAGGATGATTTACATGTCAGCTCTTTTACACATTCAGCACCGCGGACAGCACTTTACTGTGCAATCCTTCAACACGCTCTGTATGTCATGTTAGAGTTGTAATTAAAAAAGGTGTGTGTGCAGGAAGATGTGACGTGGGTTCAAGTTTGAATACGTGAGAGAAAACAGATTTTTTCATTTATTTAATTTAATAATTGAATGTTTAGTGGCTTCAATCCTAATGTCGTTGCTGAGTCTGGCTGCAGACGGAAGGATAGCTGTGAATACTGAGGAAAAACTGACTTAAACTGTCGTCAACATTGACCATGTTTGTAACGCACACTTTAACGTTAAAGGGGCAGTATTATGAAAAGATCACTTTATAATGGTTTTGCTACAGTGATATACGGGGTGTGTATAGCCTGGCATCTGGCGATACGATTCGTATCCCGAAACATAGGCCACGATACAATACGATACAATATATCCCGATATATAAAGTAAATACAGTATATGGCTTAAGAAACAACTAATCTGTAAATGTGTACACCTTCATGAGAACATTATGTATGAAATACATTTTATTGGCATATTTTACACTCAAAACATTGACTTTAACATGTCGTGCCAACAAGTTAAAATAAAAAAATAACGTACAATCTGCCTGTGGCTTTTAAACCAACTTTGACTTTAGTGCAACGTAACTGAGGTATATGCCTAGAACAAGAAATAAATGTGGAAACTTAGTACTTTCTTATTAGATTTTATTGAAAAAATACAAGTTGGTCAACATGCCCAGGTTTCAGAGCACTTCTTTGTGCAGTTACAATGTCTCCTGCAGTGGAAAATAGTCTCCTGGTTAAATAAAGGAGAAAAAAAAGTATTTAAAAAAAAAAATTCATTAAAAAGTCGATACGGATGCATTTTGAATCGATCCGAGAATCGCGTGACGTAATATCGCGATATATCGCCGTATCAATTTTTTTTCAACACCCCTAGTGATATACATTCCTTTAGCCTCTTTCAGAGGTCCAGGGTGGGGAAAAGTTGCAACTCTATTTATATAGCGCAAAATACATCAGTCATCTCAAAGCGCTTAACAATATAAAAATCATAGTAAGAAAGAAAGAACCCAACAAGATCCATATGAACACGGGTTTAGCAACAGTGAAAAAACTCATCTTTTTTTTTTTTTGTAACAGGAAGAAATCTCTGACAGAACCAGGTTCAGAAGTTCTGTTTCGTCCCTACCTTGTTGTTCCACATTTTGTAAAAAGTCAACTCCAAACGGGCGAGTTGGATTTTTTTTTACGTTATGACATCATAACGCGGAAACTCCTCCTGACAATTCTGGCTCCTCCTCCCTCTCAAACTACTTCACAGTTGAAACATACATAGCGAAGGCAGGTTTATCTTCCAGTTAGTATCACAGTTAATATCTTTACGTTCAGTATATACAGTAGATAATCCAGTATATATGAAAACCGAAGAGCGCTCACTATCGGTTCCATTTTTAGTAGCCGTTATACTGCCTTTTATAGCTTTTATGGGATGTTTGTGACCCAATGCGACTCAGCGGCCATACAAAACAATGGACTATTGTCTTAAGTGGACAGTGGGTCAGATTAAGTAAGGAGGAAAAGGAAGACTTGTAATGGTTTACCGCTGCTGTTGCTGTGATTAAACCCACATGCTGAAGTAGCGTGTGTGTTTACGCCCATTCATGCATATGCATGAAGGCCCAAAAAACAGCCTGTTTTTAGGAGCGGTCTGCAAGTGACTTTTCAGAGGGCTAAAAATAAAATATATAATAAATAAATAAATAAATAATAAACCTCATATACTATGTTGTTGAGGTTCCTCAGAACAATTGGAGATGAGTGAAAAATAGCATAATACTGGACCTTTATCATTAATCAACATATCAGGGTTTTCATTGTTTATTTACCTCTACCAAGGAGGTATTGTTTTCACAGACATTTATTCTTTTCTTTGTTCATCTGTTAGCAGGATTAAGTCAATTTTACATCATGGGAATTACCATCATAATGTTACAATTTATAAAATTAAAAAATCTTCATCATGAAAAGTCCAATATGTCATTATGTCCTGGTTCGTATTCGACCAATCTTTTTGAAAATGAACTTCTTTATGTTGGGTTGGTTACTCAGTTACCCTGCATGAGATTTATCAGGATCGGATCTAGATTGCGCATTTTATTTATTTATTGTATTGCATTTTCACCATAAAAAGACAAACCCCACACATCCCATACGTACTGGAGGAGAGAGATGCCTTTCAATAAAAAAACAGGGGGGGATGGGGTACTTGTTTGGGTGCTCAATGGAACCCTAAAATCTTCCACAACAGCTAAGAAGTGCTTTGGCCCTTGGGACAGTTATGGGTAAAATACTTCAACTTTAAGAATGAAAAACTCCATCTGTACCAGGCTTTAGCGTTTGTTTGTTTTTTCCTTTTTCTTTGTTTCTCTTAAGGGCTAACTATATTGTGCTTTTCATTGCAATTTTTGTTTTAGAAAAAATAAGGTTGCCCATACAGTTGTTTGCACTGTATGATATTAATGTAGGATAGACTTGTTTTAAAAGCATTTACAGTGTAAATAATTCTGGTACCATGATCAGAATCACTGATCCTGATAACCGCTGATATCTGGCAAACAGGATGTTTGGTGCTTGTCGGAGGTTTGCGCTCTCTGAGCGCTTTTGTATTTGCAATTGATTTAGGATAGTAATCATCAGATTCTTGGATCAAGAGCATTATCCATCACGGATAACTGTTAAAATGTGTTGCCTCCATGTGGAATAGTCCCTGAATAACGTCCAAACTCTTGTCGCGCTGTCGAAATTTCAGTCACACACATTTACTCCTTCAATTAGTTTTTACCTAACATACATTTTGGGGCTGTTCGTCAAAATTAGTACACATGGATTCAATATTGTTTTATACACGTGAAGTGAAATGGGGGTTGCGATTTAACTAAAGCGCTACATAGGGTGAGACACAGTTTTTAACCACAGCAGTATTGGGGCAAGCAAATGTAATTCATTCAACCTAAGCCCAGGTGTGTTTAAGGCTACACACACTGTCACTTTCCTAAAGGGGAGATTGGAACTTTACACCAACGCACTAGTAGATGTGTTTCCATTACACTTAGAAATGTGAAAAATCTAAATTTCGCAATAAAAATTGGTATTGGAAACACCTGGACTCAGGTATATATTTGATATCACTAAAAAGTTGTTACACTTTCATAAGGAGGAATTTCACACGTTTCGATATTGAAAAGTGTCGCAAAAGCGACGTACCTGGTAACATGACATGGCGCGGTACGTGTAAACAGAAGAGGAAACTGGGACATTTGTGAGCATTATACCTAAAAATTATTATTGCCACATTAGACGTGAAACAACAAAAGAATACAGAGTTTTATAAGGAAGTTTGGAGCGTCCATCTTACTGCAGCGAAGTCTCGTGGGATGACATTTCACGGAAGTTACGAGGCTGCTAATGTGTCGTAATCATTTTTGCTTTGTAACACTAATAGGTCAAATTATCAGGAAGAAAATAGCAGATGAAGTTCCAGAAGATGCTTCAATAGCAAGTGGAGAGAAAAAAAGAAACATCTGGTCATTGGCTCCGTAGCTTGAATTAGGCGTGTAGATTTACAACGCACTTGCACAAATACAGAGCATGCCCCTTACCCTTCTTTCATCGTACCGAAGATTTCAAATCGGGTAACAATTGCTTTGCGGTATTAATGATCGCAAATCACTAGTGAACTAATAATAAGTTAACTATCAGTTTCTGACTGATCCCTTCATTGCCTTGCCCTGCAGTTTTGTTGTTCTGTGTTACCGGCCTAACAAGCCTCAGATGTTGGAGGCCAGTTGTTTAAAAAGAAATGCTTCGTCACAGACGAAAACAATGTGTTGGTCAGATGCAGCAAAGAGACGCATGTTGGAGGTTTTTCCTCTGCCAGTAAAGCTGCAGGGGCTTCCCTTTCAGGAAAGGACAGTCATTGTAAGCTGGTTATGAGTCAATTTGAGTTTTATATTGGCCGATACAAAAGGACAACATGCTTTTTGTTGTTGTTCATTTTGCTATAGTAATAAAAAATACAAATGTTTTAAAACAACAACTCGTATTTCTTTTTAGTCCAAAAGCAGAAAAGAACGAAATCGTCTTCTATGTACCGGTATCGCGTTTTTGTTTTTGTTTTTCCTCAAGTTACAACTTGAAGCCAAATTTTAAAGTTTTAGGGAGAGCATCCAAAGTGGGCCATCTTCCAATCAAGAAGTTGTTCTTTTTAATTCCCAGCTGTGTATGTTATTGTGTATAAACATGTCCTTTGGCAAGACAATAAACCCAGCTTTGCTCCTGCGATGCTGCTGTGGGCTCAGCTTGCAAAACAAAATGACAAGCTTGGATCGTGATGTTTTTTGGGTTTGTATCATAACTGTATTTACTCTATTACCAGATTAGCTGCCACTAGGGGACAAATTACTAAGTTAACGATATGATACGTTAGATTACATATGTCAAACTCATGGCCCGAGGTCCAAATTCAGCCCTTTGGAGCATCAAAAAATTCTTACAAAATTCATCAATTACATAACATTTCCCTAAATTGAATAGAAATTGGTCACAAATTCTAGGAAATTTAAAGTGAAGATCCTGTTGGAACTGATACCTATCACTTATTGCTTGACAGTTTCTTACATATTTAGTATTTTAAGTATATGTAGAAGTGCAAACTAGGGTGAAATAATGTTGAAATGACTATTTCCCACATCAAATCTGTGGCCCCCTGAACTAAAATGAGTTTAACACCCGTGTGTTAGACTAAAAAAATGCCGTTGGAATAAAACATGCTTTTTTTTTTTTTTTTTTTTAGATATGACCCTTTCAACTCAATAGGAATATAAACAAAAACACAAATGACCTTAATGTGGTGTGTAGTAGATCTTGTGGATTGTTTTTCATTGGATCACAAATTCCACTTGTGCCCTCTTTGATGCATTTTGTGACGTTTCAAAATCACGATATCTTGTCGCACAATACATCGTCCCACCATTAGCTGATATTTCCTTCTGTCTCTGCTTGTCGTGCCTTGGATAAGTCTTGATTGCTCAGGCCTAGGATCAGATTAAAGACCAACAGTGATTCTAATTGTTTCATTGCGGTTGAGCTGGTGGCTCTGAATGTATTCAGTCCTCAAACAGGCTGTGCAGAAACGACCCTGGCAGTAAACTTTAACTGCACACACACCAACGCACTTTTAGAACTCAGAGATATGTCGTTGTCATGGTTAAACTGCTCAACAGATAATGTCTGTGAATACAAACAAACAGTGACAGCCCTATTAATGCCGGACACTTCAACTGGAACACTTATAGCAATAATTTAAAAGGAACCAGTGGTGTGTCCTTTATAAGGCTCTGTTTGTCTAGTCTTCCCACTGAGGAAATTATCAGATCAGTCACTCCTTTGGAATGCGCTACTTGCATTTAAATGGAAACAAACACAGATCAGCGCATTAACTACAGCGGTAAGAGGAACACAAGTAAGCACGTCTTTCTCATGGCGGCCTCAGAAGATCTGGCAGCGGAGAAACAGTACTTGAACAATTGCATAAACAAAGATGTTCTGAGACGGACACGCGGAACAATGCGACTGGTGCTTTGGTTTAGGGAAGTTTTATGATTCACACACTTCAGAGTTTCCGATGGTCTCCTGATGTTGATTGGAAAAAATACATCAATAAAGAGGAAACTTTATAATCATAAACACGTCTTACCCGAAGCTACAAACAATCCCTCACGTCAACTCTTTCTTTGAGTATTAATTTCGTGGGGATAGATCAGATTAAAGCACTCGCAATCTGTTGTTGGTCATTCACTGTAATGTTTTATTGTTTAGGGATTAAATTATGCAATATAATAGAAGCCACACAAGTCTTGTCTTGGTTGCTTTTTCAGTTCAGGGTCAAGTTATCGTTATCACAACATTGTGTTAATACACCTTTGGAGGATGACTGAAGGTGGTATTAAAAAAAAAAATAGTGCTGTTGATCTTCAACTGTCTTGTTTTGTGCCTTGTAGAAAAGTACAACTCAATGTGAAGTCACAATGGCTAATTATATATCTGAAGGAAAGTACAGCCATATTTTAGCTTTTTGACACTACACGCTGCATCTGTGAAGCAGACACAACCCACTGACATCTGCCTCACAGACCCATCCCCACACCAGCAGCACTGATGCCGTAATGAGTCGTACAGTCAAACACCAGGATTATTATTATCCCAGACTACATAAGGAAGTGTGTGCATGGGTTGATTTCATTGATGGCTGTTAATTTGGACTACAGGAAGTATTTGCAACTGCGTTTAAACAAACATCGTCAATAACGTTTCATGTAGTTTGGGATTTAGAAAAAATGTCAACACAGTTTCCTGTGGCAAAGCAACGAGGGTGCACTTCATCTAGATTAGTTATCGTTAAATATTACTCATTTTGCACTTAGAGATTAATTCAAAAACGTCTGCATCCTGCCTCGTCTGCACCCTGTTACTATAGGTACAGTTTGCCAACAGCAGTTGGAATACATTTTAAATTGTACAATTCATAAGCACTTTGTGTTAGTGCTGATGCTTGTTTCCATCACTTGGCAGGTTCACATCCTGGTAGTGGCAGCTGACATTTGGTTATGATCAGAAAACTCTGAGACCTGAAAATGTAAAAGATGTTGCAGATTTTCTTTTAGAATTCACAGAAGCAAATAAAACATCAGTTTGTTCATGCTAGCATTTAAATATCATCGTCACTAATGTACCTAATATCTGAATCTGGCTTTTTTTTTATATGCGTGTGTGCCAGGGATGGGGTCAATTACATTTTTTAGTTACAATTAAGTTTTCAATTACAACTCAATTACGATTACAGTGACCAGCAGTTTTTTTCCATTTACAATTACTTTTTTATTCTCGGAAAGTCAATTACTGAGCCTGAAATAATAAAGTTAATCTTCCTCTTGTGTTAGCTTTGCAAATATCTATCATTTAATTTCTTTTCTATCTATAATTTACCTTGTTCAATGAAAATATAGGTTTTAATATTTTTGGTGTGGACGTCTGAGCCTTTTTTGTGTCACTATACTCCTCGATTTCAGTTTTTTTTAAATGGTAAAATGTGGGAATGCTTGATATGAAACACATTTTGATAATTAACTACATATGTGTAGAACTGTACATAGAACTATAACATGGTTCCCCAGTTTTGCATTAAATTAGAATTGACATTTTTTATAGAATTTCCATGGCAATTACAAAGTTAATTATGATTACAACAGCAGCAAATTTACAAAATTATAATTACACCATAATTGTAATTAATTGTCAATTACGCGATTGCGATTATAATTGACCCCAATCCAGGTGTGCATGAGTGTTGTTGCAGCGCCATAAAGGGACTTTTATCCTTTTCATTCTTATTCACCAATCAATAACAGTAACTCTGCCTATTCATTTGAGCTATGAGGTCATCCTAAACAAGACGGCTTGAGTCTTTTATTGTTTGGAAACCAAAGTGGCACTGATTTGGTCGGCACAGAGCATTCCGAATCAAGGTTTCCTCACTTGAGGTAAAGAGCGTTGATCCAAGACCTAGAGAACCATCATCCATTTTCTGACCAACTCGCCCTTTTATTCAGGGTTGCAGCGTCTGCTGGCGCCTATTTGCAGTTACCTAAAGAACCAGGTTAAGGACATTTTAGAAACGGGCTAATACAATAAGTTTTCATAACAGGTTGTCTGTGCTTAGTCTGAAATGTACTTTAGAGAGCTCTGACACCTGGAAGAGACTCTGTGAAGTTGCTGATTATCAACATCAAAAGAGCGAGTCTGGTTTGATTATTTTCCTCCTTTGTTTGTACTTATTCTTATCAATTATTACTACATGCTCCAGGGGTAGATCATCACTTTGATACCAGGCAGGTTGACCAAAAGATCCACCTTTTCAAAGATGGAGATGTTTTGTCTCTGTCAGACATAATTATCAAATTTACTTGGAAAAAGGTCAAAATTGCTCCAGATGAGACAATGACTTGACACTTGCCACCAGTTTTTCCAAGTGAAGAGATGGCAAGCTTTTAAATATTTCTTTCTCATCATGTTTATTTATTGGGAGGGAAAGTCAATATCCTCAGACAAATTGCTGTCTAAATTTAGGAAGAATGTGTTTCCAGTGTACCAAAAGGCCAAGACCAAGATTGAACCCAAAATGTTCTTGTGATGTGGGCTTTGATGCTCCAGCAAACAGCCGCATTGAGGAGCTTCTACAGTCAGGTCATCTGTATAGTTACAAACAGTGACAGCTTTTATTACCTAAGAAAATGCTTTGTTTTTATCAATGTAAAAGTATTTCCTGTCCATTTATCTGTACATATGTCAACAACTACTTCTCAGAAGCCATTGTGCCACTGGCCACATCTCCGTTAGCAGATTATTTGGTTGAGGCCCAGTAAAGGTGCACCATCCGTATTGAATTATTGATTTAGGGGCAGAGAGTTGGTTCCGGATCAATAATGCAACAGGTGAATTAGTTTTAGTTTCAGGGAAAGCAAAGGAGGGGAGGAAATAACTTTGGTATTGTGTTGAGCATTCATCTTTCAATGGAATTTGAAGAGTAAAAAAAATTTTAAAAAAAAGCTGATATGAAAAAGAAAAGAAAAGTTCAGGTAACAATCAATTTCTCAAATTGCAAAACTATCACAAATGGGCATTAAAATGAAGTTAACTATAGACACATTAACCTTGCAAGCTTTTGCCACATTGAAACGATTGAAAATAGTTATCATCTACTAAAGCATAACTACCAAAAACCATTTCATACAAGTAGTTTTCTTAAATTGCATGTGTCATGTTGTATTCATATTGTGAGCTATTGATTTTAAACTATAGCAATGTGTCCGTTGGATGAAGTAGGTAAAGTGAGTGCTTTACATGTGACTGTAATAAAGTTTGACGTTTAGTGTAAACAAACACATAGCATTCCATGACATGTATGTAAATAAAGAGAAACCAAATGAAAGAGGTGTACAAATGAGTGAGGAGGGGGAGGATTTACACACTGTGTTAGAGGTAGATGGGTAATTGTCCTTGGTGATTGATGATTCTCATGGTTTTCTTGTTTATTTCTCTAGGTGGGAAGTTGAAAGCCAAGTAGGTCTGTGACCAATCAGTGGTTATCATTTAAAAAAAAAAAAGGCGTGATGAGTCCCAGAACCAATCCAGTGCTGGTTTAGTAGAAGGAGGGACCAGTATGAGGCAGTCATGTTGTCTTAAGGCAAGCAAACAGATGAGCAGCCTTTGAAAATCCATGTACTGGTACCATCCTCCCAGAAATATTGAGTCTCACGGCCTTGCTTTGCCATCACCACACATTCACTTCCACTAGCGATGTAGAGACTGATGACTGTGGGAGGAAACCTACAACTTTTCCTGTCACCCAGCAGCCAAACATAAAATGTTTAGCAAGATCTGAAGAACGTAGAGTAGGAGTTTATTTGTTTTAAAACTTAAGGGGTAAACAAAAAAAATCATTCTGAATGACTGTTTAAACATTTAAAAATTATAATATTTTCCACTAAAAGGCTCAGAAGGTCAAGCAGGCTCATGCTTTAAAGCATGTAAGGCTTGTGATAACGTTTTATTATCAAGAGAACTGCCAAAGATCAACATCAAAATAGACTCAGTTCAATAAAGACAAGAACATCTATGGGCTTTTAAAAGGAAAACCTAAAAAAAATGTTTTCTTTTACTGAGAATTAGCTTCATGTGTGGTATTTTTAAAGTAGCGTAAAGTAAGAATACTAGTTGGAATACTCAACATCAAAAAGTGCATCATATAAACTTTTGAAACGAACGGGTTAGGATTGGGGTACAGTTTAAAACATGTTCAGGCCAGTTACCCAACTGTACTTTTTGATACCAATTTTATTAAATCAATTGTAAGGAATATAAAATTACATTGCACATTATTTAGGGTTAGGGCTCAGGAGGGCGCAAGGAGGAGAAGTGGTTCAAATTAAAAGAATCCACAGATCTTCTACACACCAGATTGTTATAGTTTGTTTTATTTTCTTAATTCTTATTGAGTTGAAAAGGTCATACTCAGAGTAAGAATGTGAGTACGTCCAGAGTTAGTCAAATAAAAGCCTGGCATCTTTTTTGTCTTTTTCCCCTTTACCAAATATTATAATATCATCTGTTGTATTGTATCATGAACTTGGTGTATTGCACCACCGTCCCAATTTGTTAGTCATTAAATAACACGTCTTTAAAAATATGAGTCTCTAAATACTTGATTAACGTAATTTTCATTTAGATTTAAGTGACCAAGGCTAATTTAAGGAGCTCTAAGCAAGTGATACATCTGAGTTGAACCATATTGTCAGAGATTGCAACATCCAGGATCTAAAATAGAGGCCAGGTGTGCATTTTGGAAACGCATTTAAGGTTAATTTACCAAAATGTTCCCAGATCCTTTTATCCTAAAGATTGGCCAGCTTCAAGAAGCACAGAATGCCACCCCGCGCTATCTCAAAGATACCTTTCAGAGCTCTTTTGACTTTCACAGTTAAAAAGGCACTTGAAGCCAATACATGTACAAAAGGAGGTGAGACATCACAGGAAAGAAGTTCAGCCTTCCCGATTGTTGGGTTCTCCATGAAATGTGGCTCCGGTCCGGTCCCGAAGGGTCTACACTTGGGGTGGGGTAAAACGTCGATTCACATAAGAATCGCGATTCTAATCATCTACAATTCTGAATCAATTCATAAACTTAAAAAAAAAAAAATCGATTTTTTTTTATTTATTATTATTTCTCTATGGGACAGACGTCTGTGGGGAAACCCATGTATATGCTCATGCTAACATTTACCGCGATCGGCGGTGATTTATATAACACATCGTTTATACTTAACTTTCACAAATACAGTCTTAGGAGGGTTATCAAACAGTACACTTAAACATACTCACAAGTATATGTTTTTTCAAGCTGAAAATACAAGAACGTAATTAGTAGAGACCAGTAGGCCATAGGCTTTCAAGATGGCGACTTCTGACTACTACGGCAACAGTGTTAGACCAAAACACACAAACTCACTCAGATCTTTACAGTCTATGACACCAGGAAAAAACAGCGACCCCAACTTACAATGTATTACATAGACAGCGCAAGGAGTGTGTTTTTTTTTATTTGTTAGCATGTATAAATGTTACCATTTGTCTTAAGTTTGCCTTTGTGTAATTACGTCATTGAAATCAGTTTATTTAAAATTATCTTGTACAAACTGTATTGTTTTGATGCCATAATTTGCCTTAACGCAATGTGCATTGTATCAATTTTTGAATCAAGAATCGGTTAAAACGAGAATCGATTTTGAATCCAATGGTGACCCTGAGAATCAGAATCGAATCGAATCGTGAGACACCCAAAGATTCACATCCCTGGTGTACACTGCCGACCGGAGCTGAAAACCCGCCCGGTTCTTTAATGCTAGAGGAGGACTTACACTTATAATGAAACTGAAGTCAAGGACTAGAGTTGACGCTATTTTTGACAAACACGTTTTACAAGTGAGGACAAGACTATACAGCACTGGCTCAGTTGTTTTCCTTCACGTTGGGCTCCGGAAGCCAAAAGAGACCGACCTCCAGCTTGCATCCGGCTTCTCCTTCTTCGCCCCTCCTCGTTCGCTGGACCCCCCGCCCCCTGACTTAACCTGCGTCAATGACCCATGTGATGTGCAGCGGTGTGTGAGAGACCCAGTGTTTCAGAACCATATATGATGCTAAGTCTACTATTTTGTGTTTGTGAGCACGCAAATAATATCCCTCATGATGTACAGTCTGGTCTCGTAACCTCTCACGCCAGGGCCTAACACAAACAGCACCCCCCACTCTGTCCATTACTTTGGTCATGGGTTGTAACCAGATACTCTCCTTTTTTCCTCTGCACCAAGGTAGAATTTCAAGTATCAAGTTTAAATGACCCACCATTAACCGTCCTTTCGTATTTCTTTAGCTCAGTGCACACACTGTCAGCAGGTGACTGTTTACCTGTAGCTTTAATATATATATATGTATATATACAGGGTATGCATATGGCAGGTGTTGTCCTCCCCTACATGACACATTTGAGAGTAGGAAAGAGATCAACAGCATTTTAAAAGCACTTCTGTCTTGTTCGAAGCAGAAATCCAACTGATGCAGTCCATTCCCAATTCAAGTGGTGAAGCCATCCAACCATCCCTTAGTACACAGGTAGACAAAAGAGTCATTTCAAAGCCCTGCGTTCTGTCTAGACACATGAACAAACCAAAGCAAATGGGAGCTCACATGGGAAAGTGAGGAGAACAAACAGGACATGGAAAATGCAACGTGATCAGCTTTGGGTTTTTTAAATTTTAAAGTACTTTGAAAGATGATGTGCACATCAACTAACCTATTAAGACTAGATGATCATTTATTAGTGATGCAATGTTATGGATTATTTGCCCACCAATACAGATAAGAACAGACTTTCCCTCCACTTAAAATCTTACGACGGGCCTCCTCTTGAACTCCGTACCACAGATGGATCAGACATGTTTTGTTTACCGTATTAATGTTGTTGTCAGAGGACAGAGGTCCGGACTTGGAGGAAAAGCCAACATTAGCTTCAGTTTCTAACACTCTGAAAATGCAGCAAGACATTCACAGTCTTAGTTCCAGTGAGATTAATTTTGTCTTAATCGTTTAATTTGATGCTTCCTTTAAAGTTTAACTTGACTTCCATGTAATAATCCAGGGAGATTCATTTTGTATTCTTTTTGAATAGTATGTCAAGTTAAGGGTTCGTTTATTCAGACAAAGTTTTTCAGGAAATTTTTATCTCCCAACATGTTTCAACTGTCAGCTGCCAGTCTTCGTCAGAGGAGTTTTGCTGATCGCCTTTGATGCTTTCGATGCACATGTTTTGGTGAGCTAAGCATATAGGGTCCAAACTGTTATCAGGTTGATGAATTGGCTCATTTTGTCTTATTTAAGTTGATTGAAAAACAATACATTTTGCAATAGCTGCTAATAATCTATTTGATTGAACTATATTATTATTAGCCTTTGGCAAAAATATTCATATGATGGCAACAAACTATAAGTGTCACTGTAATGCATTGCCTCTCTGTCACGCACATACACATTTCAGTTCATTCATTGAAAAAAAAAAAAAGTATTCTCAGGCCAAATCCCTCATATGGAGGCAACAAAGATCTTTGATGTTTGGTAACAGATTCAACTAAAGCCACATGTTTCCAACAGCTGATTAATGTCTAATGAAACAGAGAGGATTAACAAGAACCACCACAACATCGGCCATGAACTCATGTGTGATGAACAAACACTCTGTAGAATAGCTGTTTGTGTGGGAGTGTTGGGTTTTTTAGGACTAGTCTCCAAATTGAAGCAACATATAAACGCCCAGAGAGAAAATGTCATATTTGACATGCAAATCGATTGCTCTAGCCAATATGACAGATTTGTGTGAATGTGTGTGTGTTTCATCGTTTTCTTTTCCAGAATAGAAACAATGTTGATAATATAATTGGAATTCCCCTGATAGGCATGATGGGAGGTGCCAGAGAGCACAGCAGGGGCATTTACAGACAGCTTTTTATGTTAAAGTGATGGTTGGTTGGGGAATGGCTCTGCAACGCCTCTGGTGCCGCCAGTGGTTGCTTGCCTGGTGACTTTGCAGCTTTTACACACATCTGCTGTAAACACACAAGCACGCCTGGAACGTAGAAATTGCTGTCACACCTGGAAGCACACACTCACCCCCTCTGTTCACTTCTGTCTCCATAATGTCTGAGCAGTGGGATGTTCTCTCTCGAATACTCTTGCCACTTTGGTCATTACACTGGCACAGCAGTATCACATTATACCAACCTCGTATTCTTTTTCTTGTTTTCTCCCAAACTCCCTTTTTCTTCTATTTCCCCTACTTCACTCTTCACATTCTGGTATAACTGTCCAACCTTTTTATTTATTTTTTCCTCCTAATGAAGTCAGGTTGAATAAATTATTTATTATTTGCAATAACATACCATGCAAAGTTATTGCAAAAAGATGGCACTTCTTATAGTGTTAACATTATGCAGACATGGGAGAGAGAGATTGTTTGTTTATTGCCTTTTTAACTTTTGATAAGTGCAAACCAACACATCGTACACTCTGTATGTTGGGCTTCATACTGCTGTGCCATGTTAGCAACTTGGTATGGCCATTTCATATTCTTGTATGTAGGGCTCTGGTGTTGAAGCTGGAGAGGTGTTTGGCATGACTGAGTTATTGTTGATACAGAGTTTAATCTTAATGGTCAAGGGTCATAGAGTGGCAGCCATTTTAAATAGATAATACAGTATGTTTCTATTTTTCTTTAGTTGATAGTATTTATTCATCAAAAACACATTTTTGGTCAATATTTGCAGCTATCCTATACTGTTGATACATGCTAGTATGTTTGTCTTTGTGTACATACATTGAAAGTGTAACTTGATACTATCCATAGCTGCACATTCTCCAGCTTTGAGTTAAAAACAGACAATCAAAAAACGAAATTTTCTTTGAGCCAGAGCATTAGTCAGGTGACTTTGATTATAGAGCATAATAATTTTTAGCCTAATTAGTATAATAGGAACACCACTGATGATGAAGAAAATGTCTATCCTTTTACAGTCAGCTACACATGTTTATTCAACAGGTGCCAAGATGGCGAGAAACCAGCAGAGTGCGTGTGCTGTCCACAGTTTGCCTTTGATGTGATCCCTCAGACATCTGTGAGATGTAAGGCAGATTATTAGCGCAACAGTTAGCCAGCATTGGTTGGTTACCTTTTGTAGCTGTGTGGACTGACTGAGTGACTGAGACAGCTGAAAAGCCTTCAGAGTTAAACTCTATCATCATGAACCACCTGCTACTGTTGCAGACAGGTCTTTTCTTCAACTGCAACCCCTTGCAGGAGGGGGTCTCTTTGATGATATGATGTCATTGTTGTGTAACTTCCAGCAGTACAGCTGACTCAAGGATAACGTTTGTATTTGTGTTGCCTAGAAACTTTGTACTTTGATACTTTGTGCCTTCTCCAGAGAGCTGTGACCAAGCTGTGGATGGTGGGAAACTCTTTGGCCTTGTTTTGATGGCACAAAGCTGCTTGTGTTGGACGTCCAGTAACAACAAGCCATTGTTGCTAGTTTCTTGACAGACTGTGACCAGAAACTTAATCCAACTAAAGCAACTACGCCTAATGGTTTTATGGATGTTATATAAGAATTATCTAAGTTCATTGCATGGCAATTTGCGATCAGTAGAGATACAGTAGGTAAAGGGGGGTCGCAGACAGCTGGTCAAAAATAAATAAAAAGTAAACACACAAAAATACACAAAATGACAGTAAAATACACAAAAAAAACAGACTAAAATAATAAAAATCACTCAAAAAACACATAAGATGACAACAAAAAATAGCCAGAAATCTATAAAAGAACAACAAAAATATGAAAAATAAAAACTATTGAAAAGCATTAAGAAAAATCTTTTTTTTTTTTTTAAAGTAATGTTGCCATTTATTTTGAAATGTGAGACTAATTACAATCGTAAATTCATACTTATGTTAAAATTTAAGACTTTTCAAACATTGATTTAAGACATTTTATTGACAATAAAGGCCTTATTTTTAGATTCATTAATTCAATGCCTTTTAAGACTTTTTAAGGATCCACAGGAACCATACACAGCTATTTTTGAAAAACTAAATTTGGTTGGTTGAAATCTAAAAAAAAAAGAAAAGTGGGTCGTGATTTAATAACCGTGTCAAAATGTGGGTCCCAGGGTGAGACCAGTTGAGAACCCCTGAACTACAGTATAGTCCTTGACTTCAGTTTCATTATAAGTGTAAGTCCTCCTCTTGCGTTAAAGAACCGGGCGGGATTCCAGCTCCGGTCGGCAGTGTAGACCCTTCGGGGCCGGACTTGAGCCACATGTAAGGGAACATACCAACATAACTGATGGTGTGAACAATAATTTTACAGATTTAATTCATGTTGTGAAACCAATTTTATTCATAAACCATCATTTGTCCATACGTTTTAAATTGCATTTCTCCTCATTGAAGAAAATAAAATCTGGTAGGATTACCAAGAAATAGTGAGTTTTTTGTAAGGTTTTTTGTTGTTTGTAAACCATACAAATAGCACTTTGTAAGTTTTACTGCATCCAGAACAAACACTGTTTAACTGTTTACAAGATCGGGTCAGAGTCAGATTCTTGGAAATTTTGCCTGGAGTCCAAGTGTAACATTGGTAGATCAGGCAGAGTTCATGGACATTGTTCATTTGTGGAGGGAGAATAGAGACAAACAATAGAAATTGCTCTCTGGGTTCTTGTGCTAAAATGAAAGCTGTAACATCTCAAAACATCTCAGTTGGGTAATAACTCCAAAAACTAAAGTACATAATCCAACCAATGGTGGTAATTCAGTTGTACTGGCATTAATGTCAATAATAAGAGAAGAAATGTTTTAAGCACCATGAGTCAATGAGTTTTTGCAGGAAAAATAACATGATAAAGGCAAACTCACATGGTACTATGAAAGTTATTCCCTTAAAGGTGCAGTCCGCAACTTTCAGATCCCTCTCTCCCCCTCCCTCCCCGCTGCTCTTTTGCCCTGTCTCCAAACTTTCCAAAGTCCCTCCCTCAGAGGAGCTACCAAGCTAACGTTAGTCCAACAGCAAAATTACAGTAATATAACATGCTCTGTTAAAAGTATATTACTGCAGCGCTTCTCTCTCTCAATGTGCACACACCTCAGCAGCAACAACACAGTGTCACTTACAGTAGTCAAATGGAGGCTGCTGCGCGACCGTGGCTCAGGTGGTAGTGGGTCGTCTTCTGATCGAGAGGTTGGGGGTTCGATCCCAGTACCTGACTATGTGTCGAAGTGTCCTTGGGCAAGACACTGAACCCTAAGTTGCTCCCAGTGGTCGACTAGTGCCTTGCATGGCAGTCCTGTCCCACTGGTGTGTGAATGTGAGAGTAAATGGGTGAATGAGCTGATATGTAAAGCGCTTTGAGACTGCTTCAGTGTGGTGATAAAGCGCTACAGTATATAAAATCAAGTCCATTTACCATTTACATGAACAACACATGCACTAAAGAATTCTAGTGTAACAATTACAAATCAAACATAATGTAAATCAAGCGGAACCTTTCAAGCAGAAAAGTCACCAATTCCATCTTCTACTCCTCCAGACCATACACTGTAAAAAAGACGACGCTCCGGGAAGGGGGCGGGGACTGTGAGCAACAGCTGTCAGATAGTCCATCAAACACATTTCTGGCTCTTATTGGTTCTTTTTGCTCGGTTGCGGTGCATTCTGGCAATCTGCCAAAGGCTGCAGGAGCACCAGGGGGGACTCAATGACTTTTTTTTCACACAAACTAGTTTGATGTAAAGCTGTCCTTGCATAGTGACAGCTTTAGCAAATATGACAAAAAGTCAAATTTATAAGAGTTGCAGACTGCACCTTTAAGAGCGCCAAGCATTATACATTTACATATTCATTTATATTTAGAATAAGATTTAATGATGATTTGTTGCGGCACTGAGCTGGAGAAGCCGTGCCTCCAGGAAGCTCTCGGCCGTGATTGACATGTAAACAGACAAGGCCACAAAGGTGAGCATCTCAGCGTCCTTTGCGCAGTGCTATGTACGTATTTTCTACAGTCTATGTATGTACCGGTGAACGCCCCGCCCCCACGCTCTGTCTCGTGTTTATAAAGCAGCATGAGCTCGGCTACGGAGTGGGTGGGAGGAGGGCGGGCCGTCCTCTGGCCCTACGAGGAGGAAGTCAGTGCCCCGTCTGTAGACACGCCCACATATGAATACGCATAAGTAGGCCGCAAATCAGCCTGTTTGTGTTGAGTTGCTTAGAAAGTGACTTTACAGAGGCTAAATCTCTGGAAAACAGGCAAGTTTGGGAAAATAAACCTCAAATATTATGTTTTGGGGTTCTTGGAACAAATGGAGATGGGTGAAAAATAGCATGATATGAAACCTTTAAAGGCAGTTATACACTCTGCGAGTTTTGGCCCATTTGAGCTGAATTTTGGCTTGTGTCTATTTTTGGGATCGGGTCAAGTCTCTGCTCTGTGCGTTTTATGAAATTGAATCCTGGCGGCGCCGCTGATGATGATGATCTCAAATAAGAAAAAGTAGTTTTGCATTTCACCTGAAACATAATGTAAAGACCTGCTATACTGTGTTTCTGCCGAATAATATTAGTTCCTCTAACTCGGCTGACATATCGTATACAAAGGTTGAACACCTAATTCTACTTTTCCTAAACGCTTTGACGCATAAACATGAACCTGTCCAAAGCCCTGTTTCCCATGTGTGGATGTTTTTCATCGTTAACCCAGCAGTTGTCGTGATCCTCACGGTGGTAAATCTGTCAATGGGCCTGATGTTATATACGTTCTTTCCGAACGTCTAACATATCCAGCGACCAGCGTGAAATCAAGAGGAGTCTTCTTGATGTTCAGAGTTGCTGAAAGTGTGCCAAGGATACAAAACGCACATGTAGCCATAGCTTGTAAAACTGATATCAGGGTTTACTACTCGACTTAAAAAAAAAACATTAACAATTCAGGGAAGCTGCTGGGCTGAGACTTTCTAATATAACTTTATAAAGAAATTGGAGCAAACACTAGGGACCAAAGTGCTGTACAGGCATTTCAATTAAAATAAAAGACTGAAAATTGCATAGGGCTGCACGTTTATGGCCAAAATGATCATCACAATTGTTTTTGTCAAGATTGCAATGACGATTATTCATCATATTAGGGATAAATCTGTGTTTTTAATGCACTACTTTTAAACAAACAATAGGTGTACAGTTTACAGTGCAAAATTAAGCTTTTAAATGAAATTATATTTAAAATTATTTTTAAAAAAAATGAACCCAAGAATTCAAAATGTACCAAAGGCTAACTGAATAAATACACTAATACAGAGTGCAATATTTAGATATAAAATAAGGGTTCTGCAGACGATTAGGATAATTTAATTGTGGCAATCAAAATCGTGATCACAATTAAAATTGGATTGATTGTGCAGCTCTAATACAATACAGGTTTGAAATACATACAAATGTACAATATCTGTATACATGTTTTATACATGTATACAGATATCGTATACATGTATACAATATAGGATTATAAAGCGCTTGATAATCCTATAAATAAAATCTAAAGTTTTAGGCACCACAGTTTAAGTTTATCGCTGCGGCTTTTGCAAAATTAGGGTCTTTAATAATTTTATTATTTATTTATTTTAAATATGTAAAATGTAGATAATGTGGAAATGAAATAAAAAAAAAAACTTTCTTCTTCTTTCGATGCTTCAGCATTAAATATTTCAAAGAGTTCAGTAAACTGTACAATTGCAGTTTACTTGAATTTCTGTCTTTGTCGAACAAACCTTGCACACACTTGAAAATGCAGGACTTTCCACACTTTTAAGGAAATGCCATCTGGCAGCCCAAATGGCATTGCTGATTCATTATTTACTGAAAAGCAGTGATGTAGCTCTATATCAAAGGCTGAGGCATTACTTACCTCACCACCTTGCAACACAATAGAAACACCACTCAACACTGTATCTCAAAGAGAACATTTGGATTGGAATTCAAGCCCTTCCTCAAAATGCTCATTGGAACAGTAAAGCTCCAGCTTGTGACAGAGAAAGAGAGCACAACGTGCACACAGAACGGCTCTGAAGCTGAGTTTTTCTTTCTCAATGAGAAATTAACCCTGGCCTGATAAACAGTGATTGTTGGACTGATCAAAAACACATGCTCGGGGCTAAGGGCCAGATCATACTCATTATGTTCCTTAATATGGATCAAAGCTGGGCAGATCAGATTACTCAATTTACAGTAATGATGATTACTTTATAATAAAAGACCAGGAAAGAGACAGGGAAACAGTATTTTTAAGCCAACCTGATATTGATATTCTGCTAACCCTTTGAGCGATGTCAATATTATCGTGATGGTGTCTCCGTCATTACTGTGAAGCAGAACATGTGTAAATAATGTCATTTTATGTGTTTGTATTTAAAGACGTATCACTTCGAGACATTTAGGCCAAGATGCACAAAGAGAGGTGTCAGGTCTGTAACATACCAAATTAATTGTGTAAACAGCAGTTGGTCCCAGTGATGCAGTGATGGGAATGAATTAATTAATACATTTTATTTAGTACAATAACAAATACCACATTCACCAAATATATCTCAACCAAAAAAGTTGACTGGGCTGAAACAACTTGCTCATCCAGACATTACAAATGAACAATTTAAACAATTTAAACACAACAACAATTCTCAATTAAATTTGATACATTCATAATTTCCAACTCAAATTAAATGTTCTTTAATAACTTATTTTCCTGATTTTTTTTTTTTATTTATTTATTTTTTTAACTTTTATGACAACAGTGTATATGCGTTAATCATTTCATATTTTTAAGTATTTTTAAATGTAGATAGTGTGTTAATTGATTTGAGTTCATCATTAAGATCGTTCCAGATTTTTATTCCGATGACAGATACGCTTCGTTGTCTAATATTAGTAATTGCTTTTTTTTGTTTCAAATTGAAGAAAACCTCTAAGATTATACCGACTGTTTCTTAAATTGAAGAATGCTTGAATACCCAAAGGAAGATCTTTGTTTACAACTGTTTGATTTTTTAAAAAAGTTCATTAGATTGGATCTTTAATTAAGCAGTATCACATGATGGAGTGCTGTTGTGCTGAAATATCAGCACTGGTGTGATATTGCTTTTATACAACAGTTCTACAAGCACAGTTATTTAGTTAAAGGTATAGAGGAGGATTTTTCTGAAGTTTAGAAAAGAAACGCCCTCTCCACTTTTTGAGAAAATGCACATGTACAACGCTCTACCTGCGCCCAAGAGGGAACGCCTATTAAACGAGTGCACACGCCCAGGTTTCCTCGTGCACAGCTCTGGTTACAAGTTGGTGTCAGCATTGCTCATGCAAGCTCTTACCCGGTGAGAACGGCGAGCTTCAATAAATGGCTGAAACTGTAGCTCACGAGACACATAAACACTTGTAAATTTGCGTTCACACCAAACGCGACTGTAGCGACTGCAGTCACTTCAATCTCCCGTGATGAGTCGCTTGAACATAGTGAAGATTTTTGGTCACTTCGTTTTACAGTTTAAATGATCAACTTACGAGGTTACAAGAGGATCAGTTTACGCAGAATTGGCCCCGGTAAATTCAAGAGGCCCTGGCTGCAGACCTCCGCTGCAGCCGTCTCGCTGCCTCAGCTCTACGGACAGTGACAGCCAGGGGCTTAAAAAGTGCAAATTTCTCAATTTTGAGTGACTACGTCGCGCTTGACTAGTCATGTCGCTTGAGGGGAGATAACTTGAGGTTGTGTCATTTATATTAATTTGAATGTAATCTAGTCGCTGCAGTCACTCCAGTCGCGTTCAGTCCGCATGCGCAACACATGAAAACTAGCTAGGGACGAGCAAGTAAGACAGCCTTACGTCAGAATGATCAACAATTAGAAGGACCAAGAGTCTAGATGGGCCACCTGGAATAGGAAGCCAAAATAACATCCTCCACAATACCGTTAACGGTAATATGATTTGTTTGTTTGTTCATTTATTCATTTGTCTCCTTCAAGAACAAGTGGAGAGCACACAGTGTACTGAGGTGTGTAGAACTAACTGTTACACAAAATATATAAGAGCACTGAAAGGCTTTTACGAAAACAGACAAAGACTCAAGTTGCACAAATGCAAGAATTAGAATTCCATGCAAGGATTTGTCAGAATTCTTACAAATAACTCAAGTGGATAAAGTCACTCTCCATCTGAAACCTGTTCTCCATGATTTTTATACGTAAATGTTAAGGTTTTGTTGGGAAAAGGGTATGTTAATCAGATTATAGGGAGACATGTTTTTGTCATGATTATTATGCAATCATATCAACAACTTTCTACTTTCTGACATTTCTTAATTTAAGTACTCGCTATTACACATACAGGATGTCATCTATACAAATAGCCACAGTTTCACTTCTTAACTTAAGATATATCTTCTAAGTTAAGAGGAGTCTTTGTGATCTCCAGGGCTTTCCACCATGCAGTTAAAAGAGAGGCCATCAGTGGATATTTGAAGCAGTTATGATGTTTGAGAGTAGCAGTGATAAGGAAGATGTTTGAGAGTTTCATATATTTGTAGTTAGCAGAAGTAAACTTATGTTTCTGTGATGTGACAAACTCATACCACGTGTCTTTGACTACTAGTATGCCAAATTAGAAAGATAAAAAAAATTGCTAAGTATTTGAAATTAGGTGTCAAAATCATGGCAAAACAAGCACTTCTCTCTGCTCTGAATGCTGGGGTCATGTAGGTTAGAGGCGCTGAAATCACACCCACGCGCGGGAAGGGCGCCGCATCCATGTACTAACCCTAACCCTATGGGAGAGAGCAGTGTGAAAGTGTCTCCAGCGTTGATACTGCTTCTCTAATTGGTTTTCCAAAAGTGTGCGGAAAGGTCTGCTCCGCCAGAGTCCGAATATGTGCATCCCTCCCGGGTAGAGTAAGGACTGCGTCCACTAGAGGCGAAAAACAAAATCACGGTGCAAAAAAAGTGCTAATTTCATAGAAAATGTGCCAACCCCCTAGTCTGAATATGTGGTTTGTTTTTGGCTACGGGCCGAATTGCGTCCGCTGGAGACGCGGAAGTTTGGTCTGCTTCAGCAGCGCGGTCAGGTTTATGCTAATGATGGCTCCATTACATAACACGACTATGATTTCTGACCCGCCCATTAAATCCTGAACACAGAAATTTGAAACACAGTTTGTGAAGCCGAGCTCCACAGTTCAATTCTAAATGGTCGAATGGCTTTGTACATGTTTTAAGGAATACATTTATGACCTATTATGACCGAAGAAAATGACATTGCAGATGTTCTCTATGATCTCTATGATTACCTCCACCAAGGAGTTACACTTTTTTTTTTTTTACCAATGTGTACTTGTTTATTTGTCTTGAACAGGATTAGGACAGAAGTACTTATTGAATTTTGACAAAACTGTACCCAAAGGTAGACCTTACGCTATTCATGTTCGACCATTCTTTATTAAATTAGACTCGGTTATGTCAGGTTGTATGTCTCTCCACATTTGTCACCAGAATGGTTCAATAGATTACACCTCACAACGCAATATGCACAATAGTAGCATCACATTATACTTTCAGCACAACCAAAAAAGCTTAGCGCCGATCACTCCTTCTAATGTCCCACCCTAACTCCCTTTTCCCTATTCTTTTCCCCCTCACCAGGGTGTAACACTACCGTCTATTTTCATATTTTTCTTTCTAATAAAGTTGAGCTTAACTTTCCTGATGGTCACAGTTAAGCAATTAAATAAATGTATTTGCTTTGAAGAAAAAAAACACGCATGGCTATTTAAAAAACAAGAACTACATGTAGTGTAGACCTTCAATGTGCAAACAAGGTTGGGGGGAAAAATGTTATCTCGGGTTGGTTCCAAAATTATCCCCTCGAGTTTCATCTGAATCAGATCTGGATTGCGCATTTAATCGCGATTTTAGGATTTACATTTTCACGGAAGCATTTGAACCAAAGAGTAGCTAAAGAGATTATACCATCTCCACAAATCTGAAATTTTGTCCAGTAATGGATCAAAGTTTAGTTAAAATATTGTCATCATTTAAATTGACATATGTATACCGGGATCTTTAATAACATGTATGAAAGTAGGGTATCATGGGTTTTGGCTTGATTTTTCTGTTATAGGGAGATGAGAGCATTTTGTTCTTGATCACGATACCTTACGGTTCGTCAAGTTTTACAACATGGCATCGAAATATGTTAGAAAATACATCCAGTGTGAGGCCTACTATTCACAAAAGGCCATTGTGACTCAAAACAACGCAACAAAGTCCATCTGCAAAGCAAACTGTTGCTTTAAGGAAAACAAGCATTTATCAATAACGTCTGCAGAACCTGAGAAAGACGAACTGATGATTGAATGAGGACGCTCTGGCTCCAATATGTGCTTTGAAGAGATTCATCAAAATAGGATGGGTTTGGTTTAAACCCCGTTAGATGAGTGGAAATACTATGAAACACTATAATGTAATAAAAACCAAAACAGTCATTGTTTTCAGCACCTGGACAGTTTAAATATTGGAAATTCAAGCTTCTAAATCCACAGCAGTTATATCTGGGAATGAGAATTTGTCTCCTCTGGCTGCCGAGTGTTTAGTCTGAGGCTGCGGCCCACCATCTGCTTTACAGCTGCCTGTCAGAGGGGCTAATTAAAGCAATGATAATGTCCAATCATCTATGGTACATTAAGCTAACGTCTACCAGAAACAATCAGGAGGGCAAAAAGCGTGAGGGCTAACAGCTACAAAGAGTATCAGTTACTGTCAATGAGCCTAATCAGTTTCCAGATTTACAGCTTTAGGTCTAAAAGTGTTAGAGCGGACAAATAACTGACGATTTAAATCCTACCAACTATAAATTCTATTTACACTAACAATTATTTATAGGTATATTACATTGTTTAAGGTGTTATCTCCACTGAGACCAATTTACAAAGCGTTCTTTCAAACACAGTCCCTGTGCACAACATGTTTCTAGGATTTCTAAGATGACATAACCCCAGTCTAATGTATACATTTAGTGTAAATTTCTAATTATTATGAATGAAACAATATTTATAGCTTCATAGGGACACTTTTATTACTATTAGGGTTAGGGTATTCCTGTAATAACTTCCTACTAGTGTTAATTTAGTTGACTAATACTATATTTTTTTAAAAGTGAAAATAACTAGACTGACTACTTAGAAAAAACACTTGTAAATGACAACTATATTTTTTAATTAAGGGCCTATGTAATCTTAATAAGTTAATGTAATCTTTGACTTTAGATATCATTAAAAACACACCACATCCAGACAGGACACATTGAAAACATATTGATTATGTTTATACATCTATAAGAGAGATTTTTACTATGCACTTATGTACCAAGATGAATTCATTAAATAAATGCCTAACAAAGTCAGAAACATGAATAACGTGTCATGCAGTTTGTCTGTGCCGTTCATACGTGGTGTCCTTGCATGTAGTCGCTACCATGGTTTGCTGTGCTGCATGGGGATGCTCCAAAAGCTCCGAAAAAAAGAGTGAAAATGTATGGCTTCTCAACCGAACCAGAAAGAAATGGTTAGCCAAAGTCAGCAGGCGCAATCTCAAAATAAATCAGGATTATAGCTATAAAAAAAAAAAAAATCATATTCAAACACTTCATTTGCACTTTTTCACAAATAACACACTTGAAAAGTTTACTGTTTGATTTAAAAAGAAAAAAAAGATATGTAGCCTATGTGGGTAGATTAAACTGAGTTGTGTGTGTGAAGTAAACTCAAGTTATTCTGCAGGCACATTATCAGGAATTACTTTATTATTATTGTTATTATTATTGGTATTAGTATTAGTATTTATTTCTTTTTTGATTAATTTATTAAATTTACTACAGTAAAATAAATCACGTTTAAAAGTTTTTTCTCTGGTTCCACGTTGTTGGATGAAATGGAATTAATCAAATTGAACCTTGTGTTTAAGTCTGTGTGTTGCTAACTTTATCCAGTAACGTTAACATATTCTAGCCTTATCTGTTATCTGCTAATGATCCCTTAATCTACTAGTTTAGCAGGGGATAATCCACTAACATGCTTTAATGCACATGTTAATGGGTTTAGATTAGGGTTGAACGATTTATTTTTCCTCAATTTTTTTCCCGATATAATATGTGATTATTTTTTCAAGAGCCTCTTGTCATGTATTTTTCAATGAACACGAGCAATAAATCAATCAGTTTCATAATAAACAATTTCAGATTTATTTAAACTTTAAATAAATATAAAATATACATTTTAAAGCACAGATTTCAATAATAAAGCAAACCAATCTGTGGCTTTACCGCTTCAGCATATCTAATTAACTTCACGTTTCTTGAAATATGTGAACATGTGGACCGCACTTCTTAAAAACTCTCTGAACCTAACAAGACAGTACAAGACAGGACACGGAAGAAAAAAAAAAAAAAAAAAAGTGAACGGAGTTGTCACTACTCTCTCTCTAGACGGCTCTGAGGTTATGTTACCGGAATATAGAGTTATTATGCTATAGGATAATGTGTTGGCATTTGATAATCTGACCACTACTTAGATGTAGTGGACACCTTAAGAAATGACATGTTTTATTAACAGGGCTGAAATCATTCGCAGGTGTTAGCATGTGATAAATAGAAGAATCTGTCTGTTTTGTTTTGATTTGATATGAACTCAGTTTCTAGAGTTGATTACATTCTCATGAAAGGATGAAATCTCCCGAACCCCTTTAGCGTGCACATAGTGCTGTAACCTTGAGTAAGGTACTGTACGTTGACCAAATGTGAATGATGGTGACTGTTGTGATGAGTGGAAGAGCAGGAATGAATGCTTTGTTTTGACTCACAATGCAGGAGAGCCTTTAGTATAAGTTAACATTTGGCAATACATGCAATTACTTCTTAGTAGTTTTGGTGCAATTTGAGCTAAATTTTATCAGTTTATTTTGGAGAAATGATCCTTTACAACTGCCAACAATATTTGGAAAGCGTGTGCGATGGTGAAGTCATCAACTTTCTTGTTTATCTAAACGGTTTCAGCCTTTCCCACTCTGAAAGCTGCTGCAAAAGCATTCCATAACGTGCGTTTTTTAAAATACTGTGTCCCTTTGGACAAACGGCTGGAATAAAGAACATGTGTGTTACGGATGATGACTGAATTACTATGACTTAGTGTTTCCCATTTCAGGGATTTCTCCTGAACCTCCGACATCGACCTTGCTATCTTTTTATGCCTCTTTCTTCTCCGGCCTCTTCCTCTTCATTCATTCCCGCTCCCATGCCCCTCAGCCCTGACACCAGCCTTGCTTTGAAGTCCACTTTTAAGAGCACAATTAACCCCCTCCTCCAGACACTGCACTCACTTCTCACCTTTTTAATAAGGCACTCATAGACAAGTGTCAGAGCACTTTTTTCTTTCATTCTCCGGCTCTCGCACACACATGCGACCTTAGATCTACTGGGCTCCTTACAACATGCCTGTAAATACTTTGTCACTTGGCTGCAAACTCAGAGACCCCTTCCTGTGTATACGCTGTGGTACTGTAAGTGTGTGTGTGTGTATGTGTGTGTGTGTTTGTGAGCGGGGGCAAAATGAAAGAGAGGCAGAGGTAGTTTCTGGTGGTTTGAGTCATTGTTAATGTTGCTTCCGGTGCTTTGATACAAAGTGAATCAGTGGTGACTGGGGGTGAAAGAAGCCATTAAGGCAGTAGACCACCTAATTGTCGCTCAGCGTGTGGGGTTTCTCTCTGCAAGATATCCACACACTTCCGAAACCATGTTTGTGTTTACAGCAATACGTACAAATATATGTCGACATGTGTCGACTTTGAACTTGTATTTGCTTCTTCTTCACTAACCACCGCCTTCCGTTTGTTATCGTTAACGTCATTTTGCAGAAGAATTTGCACGGATTCCATTTAGATTTGTCTAAATGCCACAACTACACGAACAAGACTGGGGTTTCCTGTGCGGGTGGGATGCAAAGCCTTTGGCTGCATGAGTCATTTCGAGCAGGTGAACCTCTGCTTTGTGACTCAACCCAAGGATCTCTTCTCTGTAATCTTGCTTCCAAACATTGGCGTGATAAACTTCACCAGCAGTGTGACTTATCAGGTTTTTTTCCCCTCCACTGTATTATAATTCATCAGTTAAAATTGTGTCAAAATGAGTTCCCAAAAATAATGCAGCATCTCTGTACTATAAACATAAATAAAGAAGTGAAATATTTACTTTTTAAACTATATTTAAAAAATAATTAGCTGTTTGCTAATATATGATTTGCTGCTATTGTCCGACACTAAATATTCGAAATCTGATATTTGCAGACACCGATACTTGCATTTAGTTCACATGAACTAGATGTATCCCTTAAATAAAATCTGAAAAATCTGAATAATTATTTAACTTTAGTGATGGAAAAGTGCCATATTTGTTTTTAATATGTTTTCTTAACAAACAGCACATGTGGATTTTTCAGTATCGGTGGAAAAACTGATACTGTCAACTGATATCATATTTTATGGCTAATAACGTAGAATACTATCGGTGGTCCGATATTCAAATAGAAAAGCTCACACACATTTCTTGAGTTTAACAATTCCTTTCATCACACCTTGCAAATACATTTAAACCTCCTTAGCTTTTGTAGGATTTTAAGCTACATTCAAGTAATCCTAAATAAAAACAAGCATTACTTATGAAACGCAAGCTTCTTCTTGATTAACTGTTGAAAGAACTCTGAATTTTCCCTCAAATCGTGTCCTCTTGAAAATCTTGAAAAATGTCACACAATCAAAGATATGTCTCGTTTTGCTTTAATGTTGTTGGTGCCTTACGCACTTGTTGAAATTTGCTCGTTTTTCCCGCCGAAAATCTGCAGATTGGCCCCTGAACTAAAATGAGTTTGACACGCCTGCAATACAAGAAAATGATTTTAAAACTAAACCCAGGTTGGACTTTAACTAACCCTAACGTGGGCTACTTTTGTAAGTACTATGAGCTACTGCGTTTCTGAAAACTTGTGGGAGACATTATCCGCTTCATTGTAAAAACATACGTGGGTCACTTTAATATACAGGAAGGCCTCAAGATCTATTGTTCAGACACGAGAAAACTACAATTTTATTTGGCTTCAAAAGCAAATTCTAGGCTTGTCGTTCTTCTACTTGCTTGCTATCATATGATTTTGACATTTTAACCAAAATACAGTAAATTGTGATTCTTCCTTTTAGCTCTCTATTGTACTTTGTACCTTGTTTTCTGCAACAAGTAACCTGGAATAGAAGAGATATATAGAAGATGGATAGATGGATGCCGAAAGTCATTGGTTATAGTAACTAACTGGTTCAATTTGGAGTGTTTAGGTACTATTTGTGTAATTTTTTCATATAAATGTCAGACTAATACCTTTTTTTCTTCTATCGAGTGTGTCCACACGTCAGGGGCGGTGAGATGAGTTACACGGGGCTAATCTTGGTGTCTCCAGGGTTAGATTGAGGGATATTCCATATGCAAACACAGACGTGCAGTTTTCCTATAATAACTTCCTCAGAAGCGACAGCAGCTCAGTGTTGAGCTATTTAAGACCAGCAAGCCTTTGAGGAAGGAGGGTTTTCCTTCCCCACTGCTCACTCTCTGACTCTCTATCCTCGCTCTTTCTGTCATTAATAATATGATATTGTCCCATCTGTCGGGGGAGCCAGCGTGGAGCATGTGTTTCCAGTTAGTTCTCATCAGAACCCGATGTGCAGAGGCCGGAGTGAACAAGAGGGACCGTAACTAGCAAGCCAGACCCTCGAGTGGGAACAGAGGCACAGGGTAAAATAATTAAATCACAGGCTCTACACAGTTTAACTGCACAGGTACACTCGGTTACACTCCAGTCTGGCAGGATCAAAAACAACTCGCAGGAAAAGTAATGTGTGCCGCAATAAATAGTCAAACAAAGTCGTTTTTTTTTTACCTCGCTGACATGCTCCAACCTTCAAAAACATATTTTCTCCCCTCCTTTTGTCTTTTCCTTCCTTTTTGTCCGTCAATTGTGCACATGTGCATGTATTTCACAACATACAAATGATTTTATAATTATATTGCTTTTTAGGATTGGTTCAGTTTATATGTTTAGGTACCCTGAGGGACAAATGTGAGTCAACATTGCATTGAACATATTTGTGAGATGCTCTAATGTAAAACATTAACATGAAAATGGCTTGATCAAAGGCCTTGTTCTTCCCACTGCAATTACCCCACCTCCAGACTGTATTGTTGCAATCATTCTGTGCTAAATCAGATGCAGAAATAAACATCTCGGGGGTCTGGATCTAAAGCCAAAGCCCTTTCAGATCAGGGGGAAGTGCTCCAACTATCCCACATCTATTACAGACCAAAACAGCATTTTTGGACGTGTGATGCAGCACGCTGACTTTTGAGCTTACAGGTCAAACAAAAACAAAAAAAGCACCACACGACATTCTCTGTCTGTTAATCCAGTAGCTTCTATTAGAAACCAGAACAGACAGATACATTACCAGTTAAATGAACATAAGCATGAGTTTTTATGACTGCTCATGATCCACTGCCCCGTAGAATTTCAGTGGAAGAGTTTACTGCTGAAGCTCTCTGTGGTCTGCGGTGAGTGTAACTGTATCTCAGTGACCTGGGTTACTGCTGCTGCCAGGGCAATGATGTCAGGGAATATCATCAGCATACCTGAGGATGCCAGCGGTTGTATTCAAATACCTTTACATTTTTAAAACTCATATCTGCTATATCATAGGTCTTTTTTTTTTTTTTTTTTTTTTTTTCCCTGAAAGCCTGGAGCAATTTCTGTGAACGTTTGAGTAGATTTGACTGATAAAATGTGTTATCTTTCAGGAAATGTTCCTGCCTGCCTGCTGATTTCCCAACTTTCCGAATTGATTCTCTATGGTTGTAGATTATTTACCCTTGTCTGACTTTGACAAACATGCATTTAATGTTCACATATCAAATAAATATTCAACGCTGGTTATTTTATATTGTTGTTTAATTTCAGATAGGAAAAAAAATAAATCAAGTTAGGCCTTTGTTTCTTTCTGTTTCTTTTTGATATCATATTTTGTCCATTAAAATTAGTTTTAAAAGCTTTTGCCTAAAGAAACACAACCCTTTAGTATTTAAATCAGATTTGATTTGGTTTGCTCCTGAGAGACACTTTAAAAAATAATTAATCTAAAATCAGGCAGAAGAATTTCAAGGTTGTTTTTGTTTTGTTTTTTTTTGTATACTAGCAAATAAACTACAAATGCATCCAACAGTAGAGTGTAGTTTTTAAAAACATGTAAATTGTGGTTTTTTCTCAATGGGCATTCCATGATTATGTATGTTCACGTTCACATGCTTTTTTTTTTTTCAATGTGTGTGTGCATGCATTCACATGTGAGGCTGTGTGTGTCTGTTTCTGCCGCAGTGGGCTGCAGGCAAGTTTACATCTTGCAACAATTAGGCTGCATGCGTCTCATACGCCCCTTCATTCGTCTACTGCCGGCTCTTATTTCAAGGCTAGCCTGCATTAGACAAACTGAGAACACTTGATGGCTTGGTGGCTGAGACATGATGGCTGGGTGCAAGATGTGGCACACATGAGTTAATTACTCGGCAGTAAAATGTGGTTGTATGAGATGGAACATGAGCATGTTAACAATGTCGACAAGCCAAGGGGGTGCACGGCAACGGAGAGGAAGAAATATCAGAAGGGTCGAGTGAAGGACTCGAAGTCAGCTGTTTATTTACCGACAAAGAAAGTCCTAAATGGACAGATCTAATTACACAAAGTATTTGTTTGAACATCACCTGGTGATTTATTTACCTATAAATCATTTATATATGCTAATTCTGATATGAGTCACAGGTTCCTTGAGTACCAACAATCACATGGTCACTATTTAGAGAGAAAATGCAAACTCCCCTTAGAAAGTTATGTTTTGGGTGGATTCAATCTTCTGTCTTCAAACAGATGAGCATCATTTTCAAAAGCATGTATGCTAGGTTGATTTGTGTCTCTAAATTGCCCATAGAAGTGAAGAAAATTGTGATTGGTTGCAATCGAATCGCGCCCTGTCCAGGGTGTCCCCCCAGCCTAACGCCCACTGAGAGGTAGGGATAGGGACCAAATGGCCCTAAACCAGAACAGGTGGTCTTGTAAACTAATGACTGAATGAAATGTGAAAATGTAATTAATACATTGTATTTTGATAAAACCCTATTTACATTATTTTATTTTAAAGACCATCATTGGTATACTAAGGATCAGTTGAGTTACTTGACTACGAGTTACTTTGGAACGTCAGGACCATCACGGTGTCACAGTGCCAGCCCCAGACCTGTTGCTTCCCTCTCTCACTCCTACTCGCTCGCTCATTTTTTCTGTGAATGGCATGCTTTTAAGACACATCAGTTAGTGTTTGAATGTGTCTGTCAGTGATCACGGTTGCGTGTGTGTGTGTGTTATGCTCAGATAGATTTTTTTCCCTGCAGCACCCTCCCCACCCACTACTTTCAAACGAAAACCTCTGGTAATATTTATTTATTTTTTTAGGTTTGACAAATGTGTGAGAAATACAAAGGTTTAATTTCTACTTTTGCACAAAGTTAAAACCAATGTAAATCCTCTCAACCGTAACAATCAAACCCCTTTTTTTTCTTACTTTTGATAAGATTTGTTTTAATATGGTCTGTGATGATCAATGGACCTCAGAGTAAATAGAGATAATTTGTGCTTTTTCTTAAATGTCAATATAGAAATCACAGCTCCCGATCCATAGAACCAAGTATAGTTTTTGAAAATGTGATCAGAGACTAAAATTGGAGACTTCAGCTTTCTATAAACTGTGTACTGTGCTATATTGTTGAAGAAGTTCTGTTGTATTAAACATGCTGTTAAATCATCATGTGCACCTTTTGTTTATAGATGCAATAAAAAAAAGTCTGCACAACTTGGTTTGCTCCCAATTTTAATTTACACCAAAAAACGTGACGTTCCGGGCTAAACGCTCAAAGTGTGCTTTTTTGATCCAGCACACTGCCTCAAAGAGGGATGTGCGTGTTTTTTTGATTTTGGTACCATTTTTTTATAGCATTTATTTTGATTCGAGATGAGCGGTCGTAATTGTGGCAAGAATGGTGTTTGACAGAGTCAACAACCATCCCATCCTATATTGGCCATACCAGCCTGTCATTGCCCGATCTCGTTAGATCTCAGAAGCTAAGCAAGTCTGGGCCTGGTCATTGTGTCCTTGGGCAAGGCACTTCACCCACAATGCCTAGTATGAATGTAGTGTGTGAGTGAGTGTTGGAGGTGGTCAGAAGGGCCGATGACGCACTATGGCTGCCTCGCTTCTGTCAGACTGCCCCAGGGCAGCTGTGGCTACAATAGTAGTTTACCACCACTAAGTGTGGAGTGAAAGAATAATCCCTTAATTCTGTAAAGCGACTTTGAGTGTCTATGATAAAGCACTATATAAAATTGATTTTTTATTATTATTATTATCAGCGCGGGAGGACGGAAAGCTGCGCCAATTTACCTTCTCTCTCTGGCCAAACAGTCTGTCGTTGAGGAATGATTGGAAGGTGCGGAGCACATGTTTGTGGTATGGACACACCACAGAAATGTAGAATACATCCATTCTCCGAAAAGATTAAGCTCCCATCAGGCTAAGTGGGCCCTATTCTTCACACATTTCAGTTTTTTGTTTTCATACTCCAAAAAATCCAAACCATTGTGCCCTTTCCTGTGTGTTTAGTCCCGGAGCCCCCTGCGTGATGGGGCAGTTACTTAGGGGAGGAAGGAAAAGGATTTCCTTGAGTACATTGAAGCCTGTCCGGTTAGTGCCGGAAGTAAAAATTCTCCGAGGGTAGAGGGTTTGGCTCTCCGCACAAGACCTACACTGACTGGAGAAAGCTGGCTCCCCGATTGATAGGCCCTTACCCAATTCTTCAGGAAATCCGTCCTTCTACTGTTCGCTACACACTAGCTTCCACATCTCAAGGTTCAAACCTGCTTGAGTGATTCCGCTTGTCAACCTCGTCCATTCCCCCTGCTGCTGCTTGAAGTCAAAATGCGAAGTGGCCAATATGGCCAGGTGTCTCATGTCCTTGCGTCAATGGGGGCCTGGTTTCCAGTACCTTGTCGACTGGGAAGGCTATAGACCAGAGGAGCCTGCATGGTACCAGTTTGAGACGTCCATGACACTGTGTTTGTGAGGGACTTTAACTGATGCCACCCTGGCCCTGGGTCCATCCAGGGCTGGCCTCAGTGAGATGGAGTGGTGGCCTCGTGGTTAAGGACGTTGAGCTTGTGTTGTGTGGGTGTGTGTTTTGCTCTTTCTCTTGGGCAGTGGAATACCTCTCAAAACTGCTTCCGGCCTACTTTGTGTCACTGCTGAAGTGAGCTCCTGTCTGTCTGTTGTCTTTACTGAGTAAACATCTTAGCTAGTAAATCCTCTGTAACCCTTTCAGTCCAATTCAATTAGTCCACTTTGCTCAGTGGTGCCCCTGTGACAAATTCAGGTAATTTCCTCAACAAGCAATTAGTTTATTTAACAGAGAGAAAAAAAACATAAACAGCCAACATATCATCTGACTCACAAAAAAAGTGGAATTCTTACACCAAACAAAGACTTAAGGTCCTAAAACCGATCCCTGAGGAACTCCACAAGTAATTTCTGACCTAGCTGATGCACAAGTAGCTATCTGTACAAACTGTTGCCTGTTTCTGATCCACTTATTTTACATCAAGCCATATCATTTTCTTGAATGAAATTCCTTGGCAGTTCCATTAATGGCTTCACTGTAGATCTTTCTGCTTTATAACTGTATCTACTGTCAAACTATGTTTCAGTAGATAGCTTTTTTAAGAATTTTAGAAAACTGAGAATAAAAATCCTGACCTTTAATTTGTTAATTGTTGTTTGTTACCTACTTTTTATTAGGTTCATTTGAAATTGTAATTTTTTTCAGGGAAATGTAAAAGTTCAAAAATGTTTCAGTCATTCAAATCTTACTCAACTTTATAATGTTTGACTACTGCAAACAGTTTGTCTTTACTGGTTCCTGATATACATTAACAAAATAACTATTTGGGTGTAGAGTTAGTTGTCCAATCGTATCAACATGTAGTGAATGCAGGGATGTTTTTTTCTCTTTAATAGCATGCAGGTTGACTGTTATCTGTGCTTGGTTGCACAATGCTCTGCTTTTTTCCTACAAATTGAGTTCAATCTGTTCCCACTAGAGACACCCAGGACTGTGACACATGTGCTGCTGTGTGCATGTCTTTTCATGTCCACATGACAAGTTGTGTATTCCCCATGGTGGGAGGAAAAGACGGACCACAGCAGTGATGTTCAGCTTTTATGATACTACATTTTATTTTTGGGGTCCACTAACCACCATTTAATCAGTCACAGTGCTCAGCTGCTGCACAAACATGTCGGATGTTGATGGCACGCAGACGAATCCCTCAACACTTCTTACTCAAGTCAGCCGCGTAAAAACTGGCTGTACTGTCTATGCAACAAGTGGGATGGTAAGTTTGGAGGATGAAGTCCAAGAATGGATTTGTAGAGGAACATAAACCAGTAAGAAAGCTTTTATACAAACTGTGAGGACCAGTTGACTTGAGTAAAACGTGCAGTGATGACTAAAAGATTTACAGTACACTAAACTTAAGAGCTCCATGGTAAACAGCATTAAACTGGCAGGAGCACTCATTTAAACTCATTTATCAAAGAGAAAGAAAGAAAGAAAAAAAAAAAAACGACTTGTCCTTCTACCAAATTAAACACAAGAACGGTTTCTAAAGGAGATACCAGTTTATTTCTCATCTTGTTTAATAAATCACTGTTCAGTGTTGTGTAAAAGAATTCCTCCGCAGATGTTTGCAGGAGCGGCAACAGGGGATATTTGGAAACAGTTAATTATTAAAACAGCAGAAATGTATACAGACACAAGCCCCAACACTTCTGTGAACATTTTTGGCCCGCTCGTTGACAACAAGCACCCTTCCTATGACGCACACGAGTGAAGAACCATTCAAAAATATTTACTGAGCACACAAACCTTGATTAGCTGGAAAACAAAAATGCAGTCTAAACAAACAGCAGGCGGACATGCATATACACTTTTTAAAAAAATGATCTAAAAATGGTGAGGCGCTCAATCACACTGTGTTGTTTTGCTGCGTTTAATTACTTATGAGGGACGTTATTTAAGAGAACGAGCGGCAAAACTGCTTTCCTTTCCTCTGCTCCTGGAAACTGCCTCAGTTTTGTATATTCCTTCACTGGGGTTTGTCATCATCCCAGTGGTTTACCTTTACACTTTGCACATCTCCTCATCTTTTGACCCTGCTTTTTCCTCTCTTAATGACTGTTGCCTCCGTCATATAAACGAGGAATGTGTTTTTATACCCTTACTCTGCACAACAGATCTTATTTTGACATTTTTTTTTTTACTGGGGGGGGGCAATAAAATGAACTCTTATTTTTAACGTTGTAGTAGTCTAGTCATATGAGATCTTGAGCAAATGCCGGCAACCGAGTGAAAGAAGGTCCTTGTTTATTCCAGGCAATAAAAGCCCACAAAACCTGCAAACCCATCTTTGTGCCGTGTCAAAACAAACTTATTTTTGTTCCTGTCACTGAGGGTGCTTTCACACACACCTCTTTGATCCGCACCATGCTTCGTTTCCTCGGATAGTCCGGTCTTTTTGCGATGTGTGAAAGCTCAGGTGCGGAGCAAACAGGCGAAGCATGGTGTGGTTTTTAATCATTTGAGAAAGCAAACAGGACCAAATATAGGACTTTACGTTGAAGCGCAACTGTGATGGAGCAACTCCATCAGTGACTGGGCAGCGGTGGCACACAGCAATCACACAAACAGGCGTGCGCGCACACTGCTCCAGCTGGCAGCACACACACAAATATCCATCCATCCATTTTCAGACCTGCTTTGTCAGCTCACAAACACATCACAAACATTGTCTTACTCCCTTCTGTATTACTCCCACACCATTCATTCATTTCACTTCTCTCTCTTCCTCATAGTGTTCACATAGTCAGGGACCGCACACCTGACTGCTCTGTTTCACCTGCTCATACATTCACATCTTCACACATTATACATCTTTACCGGTAAGTTCTGGTGACATGACACCTCTGACAGGTGCGAGAAGTAGCGGCATCAGCTGTGTTTATGTAGCGCATTAGCGCAGGTTGTGGGATTGTGTGATTATAGGTTGTTTTGAATTATTAATAATGATGTTTGGGGTTTTTTTTTTTTTTTTTTAGGATTTCCGTTGGAAAACATGGGAAGAAGGACCAAATATAGGACGTGACGGCGCAACTGTCAGCAACAGGGCAGCGAAACACAGCAGTCACACAAACTGTCGTCACGGCAACGAGCACGCACACACTCACACACAAAGTACATTTCCACACTCATTGTGTTTATGGGTCACTTTGAATCATTATTAATTCCGTTTCAGGGGGTTTGTTGGAGGATTTCCTTTGGAAAATGCATTTTTTTTTGACAGAAGTCCATGGAGGCTGTAGTATTCTGTCCAATAGGCAACGTTGTTTGGTGCGCTTGGCAAATAGAATGTGTGAAAGCGGACTGGACCAAATAAAAATGCAACAATGTTGCAGATTCGCCGCCTGAACCGCACCGAGTCCACCGGTCTATATGTGTGAAAGCACCCTTAAACCTGAACGTGTTTAATTAGCAGGTCCTAAAGATATAAGATTTATAACAACGTTCATCAGAATAATTTAGACAGGACCTTAACCAACAAATCTCTTGTCGTTGTGCTCATCATTCTACTGGCACAAATGTATTTTTTTAATCTACTGAATGGATCTTACTATTTTTACAGTTTATAAAATTTACTTGCTCGAAGGCTTATAAATTCTCTGGATAAAGCATTCAAATTCTGTCACACTTTGGATTTGTTAACATGACAACTGAGCTTTAAGCCGCAGAAATCTGTTATAATTCAAAACGAGTCATGGAAAGAAAAGACAAATCTTGATCTACATGTGTAGAAGGAAAACACAAGGGAAGTAGGACCATGTGCAGATAGGTTTGGAAATGCTGAAGTAGAACAAGGTTTATTGACTAGGACTAATGATATGAGTTTAGTGCTGCTCTCCAAGTTTACTTTATCAAACCATCATCTGGATTAGCACATGTTCCATTTTTATTTTAAAAAGCACTGCTACTTAGTGGCTTCAGATGAAAATGACAGTGAGTTTAACATTACTCATGATACAATGAAAACAGATAATGTCAAGGAAATGTTCCCACCAAACACCCAACGCCATTTAGACGTTCTTTTTTGGGCTAAATCTGGTCGTTCCACCTTAGCCTCCATTTAGCCCAAAAATAGTTGTTGAAATAGTTTTGGACCGTCCAATGTAGTCCAATTTTAGCTCTTATTTAGTCGTTGAAATTGGACAAGTGGCTTTTTTTTACCGTCAAAATGTGTTCAAATTTAGGTCCAACATAGTCTTTGAAATTTAGTTGTCAATGGATTGTCCAACTCGGTCCAATTTTAGCCCAATTATCGTTGTTGAAATTGGGTTGTTATTGGACTGTCCAAGATCCATGATTTAGCACATTTGGTCCAAGTGTGGCCTAAAAATAGTCATTGGAAAAAGGACTTCTCATTTGGGGATAAGTAGCTGAACAATTCATACCTCATTATTTAATAATTTAAAAAAAAAAAAAAAAAAAAGGTATTGTAAGAATTTCAAACATAAACCAAAAATACAAAACTGATCCTGGTACAAGCTGACTACAAAGGTTCCCACAATTAGGTATTACATTTTGAGAAGGTAAGATATAACACTTTTAATGAATGAATTAACAAAACATCTAGAGTCCATAGTACTACAACGGCTTTTCACCTTTCATTTTTCTGTCAAATTTTGACGTAATGCAAAGACGTCTTTTCAATGGCTTTTCAACCATATCTTCCAAGGTGGGTTGCTTGTAGCACATACAAAAATCCAAAAAAATACAGTTACCACCGACTTTTTATGGAACGCCAAGCCTGAGTCCTTATCCACTAATCAGTACAACCTGGGCTTCAAATGCTGTCCACTAAATTAGGACTAAAAATACCCCCTTTGGTGTCATATCTCACTATTCTACAGGTGAGAGCAGATTCCCTTCATTTCTGGTTCTTTACTTTTTTTAAGCGTTCCCTCTTGTCCCGTCCCCTGCTTGTAAAGCACAGAACTTCCATTCGCTGCCAAGCCAATCTTCTATTAGTTCAACACGTCATTACTCAAAGCTCCTCTACAGAGAAGTCATCATGTTTGAGTAGTTTAACAGAAACGCATGCCAAGATATGTATTTCTTTTTCTCTGCCTTGCACGTTGAAAACTATTAAATCTAATGAGCTCATCGACCCCTGTTAGAGGAGGAATACATGAGTCGGCTGTGCTGAGGGTGACTTCAGAAACAGGGGTCACAATCACGATCCACAAGGTAACCAGATCTTTTCTTTTTCTCATTCATGTGGCTCTACCTTATTCAATACTTCACGCTCCTCTCACCTGATTTGTTTTTGGCATTCAGGAGGAAGCGTGTATTATTGTCTCTATTTCTTTAGGTAACAGATATGCATTATTTCAGCTCTCCCTTTGGCCAAAAAAAAAGGATGTTTAGAGGTAATGTTGATGGTCAAGACAACACAACAGCTTAAAGGATTCTATGGTGTAGTTTTGCTCCCCTACGGAGTGATGTCACCCCTTACGATGCATAGAGGGGCTTTTCTGTTTTTTCTTTTTAATCGGTACCGTCGTTATAATAGTTGCTCGTTTGGATACAAAAGTGATTTTCAGGCGTGCACGTGTGGTTTTAACTCTCTTTTTAATCTGCATAACGGAGAACCTTATACATTAGGGATGTCCCGATACAACTTTTTCACTTTCCGATACGATAACGATATCGCGGCCTTGAGTATTGGTCGATACCGATGTCAAACCAATGCGATATCAGCACGAATCATACATATTTTTATTACTTATTGTGTAGTGTGGAATGATAGAAAAAGTATTGATCAAGTGACGTCAGTAACGGTAGGTATGAGAAAAACTGACCCATTTATTACATACATTTTGAACCTTCACCATAATATCTACAGTATTCTAGTATATATCGGAGATTTTAGATACAGTCCGCTAAAATCAGATATTCGTTTTCTCGCCGATATCGGACCGATATCCGATAACGGATCGGGACACCCCTAATATACACTAATACAGACGATTTGCTTGGATGCTCCCGTCTTCACCTAAGGACCCCTGTTGCCACTTAGCTGCCCCCGATGCTGCCTGGGTGCATTATCTGCATAATCACCGTCCAATATAAATAGTGAGATTTAACCAGACATAGCGTGTAGCGTGTTGAATGTTTTCTGTTGCACCGTTTGATCTTGTAAAGCACATCGAATGAATCATGCTATACAAATACATGTACCTTGCCTTTACCTTACATGAAGCTGCTCGTCATGTTTATAACTCACAACGGATCACGGATCTGGTGAGAGACCTGGTTTAGTACAGAAATGGCTGCGTGAACGCACATTGTCACGCACTGCACTTTTTAGTGTAATTGAGTGGATTTCATCTTCCACTCATGGAACCAGAGTTGACAACAAAAGACCAAACTGGATTAGGATCACAGCACTCATTGCCTCTGTGGTGACTGCAGTGACCCCAAGCCAGAGGGCAAAATGTGTGGGAAAGCAAAATTGACAGGAAGTTGTGGGGTGGGTGTGTGTGCGCTTGCGTGTGTGTGTGTGTGTGTGTGTGTGTGTGTGCACCCAGCAGGCAGGAAACAAAGTGGTGGTGCCACTGGTTAGAGGAAACAGAAAAGCAGATAAATTATTCCGTCTGAGCTGGCACAACTTCTGAGAAGCAGAACAGTGTGGAGATGGATGGGAGGACAGAGTGTTGACATGGAGAACATTGTACAGAACCAATCTGCAAAGGACAAAGGCTGTGCAAATACAATAATTTCTTTAAACTATGATTGACAGAATTCATACAGCTGCTTTTCACTTGTTTGCTAGATAAAGCAAATAAAAGTGGAATAGGGAGACTCAAAGCCTTTCTCAGCAGAGTGTGCATGTTCTCCCTTAGAACGTGTGAAACGTCTTTCTCCGCAATTTTCTAATTGTCTTTGAATTGTATGTAAGTGTGAAATCTTTATTTATTTTTTGTCAGTGTTCCAACACTTTATTGGAGAACACTGGTCTATAGTCTAGTTTTCAGATATGTGATAATGTACATTTTTACATTTTAGTTAACTTTTAACTCAGTAGCAACATTTTCTAATGACATCTGCCCTTTGATCTTATGGTTAATCTGTTAAACTGACCATGTGAATGTCTAAATTATATGGACGTTATGAGAAGCAGATGCTGCCCCCTAGTGGTCATTTGACATAAATTCACAGAATAGAGCGAAACAAAATAAATAAACAGTAGTTGCAGTGCAAACGTTTTTGTATTTTATTTGATGAAGAATAAAGATGTCAAAGCGCTAGTTATGCAGTGAGACCACCTACGCTAACCAAATACAACAGAAGCTGTTCCTTCTCAGGTTTGTTTCAAATCTTTAATATTTATTTTGAAAATCTCATTTCGTTGTATTTATTTTAATTCTAAATCTCTTTCCAGGTCCATTCATATTTTTTTAATTTTGTGATGTCAAAACCACCCTTCGGCGCACATTAGTGAGTTTATGTGGCCCCCTGTAAGTGTAGCGAAACCAGGGGTTCCCAACTTTTTTTTCTTTCTCCAAAAGTAGTTTTTTGAACATGTTTGCTATACTGTGTGTTACCAGGATTAGTGCACAAAGTGACAATTATACACCAGCTGATATCTTTATACTGCATTTTATTTGAACTACATTTATATTTGAGAAAGTTAAAATATAGAATACGGTAGTTTGAGATTGTGTGTGGTACGTGTTTTAATTTGAATATTCATAATTATTATTTAAGCTCTTGGAGCTTTCCGCTTCTTCCTGTACTGCATATGTATTTCTGTGATATTTAGTGAAGAAGCAAGAGGCCGTTTTCTTGTTTTGTTTTGGTTTGGTTTTTTCGTCACAGACTTTTCGCACATTTCAACTCCTCCTGCGTTTGAACGATTAAGATATAAAAACAAGTCAAAAATTCAGCACAGGGTTGCTTGTACTTTTGTGATTTGTAACTTTTTTTAAAAAAAAAAGTTTCAATACATTTTTTTTTTTTTTTTTTTTTTTTTAAAAATGTCCCTATATTTCAATTGGGAATTTTATTGTTTTAAGATTTAACGGCTTCAACTTTGAACTTCAGATTTTCTTCAATGGATTTCAACTTTTAAATATTCAGCTCTGTGATGGCTAATGCTAGGCAGATGTTAATGATAGGCTAATGTTAGCTATGTGTATTGCTAGGTTAATGCTGTTGTTAGGTTAATGTTAGGCTAATTCTCGCAAATGTTATTGCTAGGCTAATTAGCTAATTGTATTGCTAGGTTAATACTAATATTAGGCTAATGCTCGCAAATGTTAATGCTAGGCTAATTAGCTAATTGTATTGCTAGGTTAATACTAATATTAGGCTAATGCTATTATTAGGTTAATGTTAGGCTAATGCTCGCAAATGTTAATGTTAGGCTAATTAGCTAATTGTATTGCTAGGTTAATACTAATATTAGGCTAATGCTATTATTAGGTTAATGTTAGGCTAATGCTCGCAAATGTTAATGCTAGGCTAATTAGCTAATTGTATTGCTAGGTTAATACTAATATTAGGCTAATGCTATTATTAGGTTAATGCTGGGCTAATGCTCGCAAATGTTAATGCTAGGTTAATAATGTTAGGCTAATGCTCGCAAATGTTAATGCTAGGTTAATGATAATGTTAGGCTAATGCTAGCAAATGTTAATGCTAGGTTAATGATAATGTTGGCTAATGCTAGTTAGTGTTGATGCTAGCTGTCAGTGCCCAATCCTTTCACGGGCCTGATCGTTTCAGATCCTTTCAACTAATGCGCGAAACGCGTTTCCATCCGGTCGGCCTATTTTACGAAAATTGGTGTACTCTTTAAAAGGTTGAAACCTATTTAAAAATAATTAGAAATGTACATTTTGAGTGAATTCCAATTTATTTTCAGTTTGGTTTTTGTTTGTCAATGTTGTGTATTGTTTTTATTCGTTTAAAAAAATTATCATAATTAAAAACACCACAAAACTGTCATATTTAAATGTGGACTATTAAAATATTTAACAAAAGTCATATGGTCGGTTTACATTCAAATATCGCGTCCCAGCAGCTCTGTTGTAAGGATTGCGAGAGAAGGAAGTGACGTAGTCTACGTGCATGTGTTGAAATGTTTATACTATGAGAAGTTGTCTGTGGTTTATGAAAATATTACAATCATAAGGTTTGTATGGGGAGTAGATAGTCTTGACAAGAGTTCACATTCCTCGTTGACAAGGTATTAATAACTAAGTGATCTGAAACACCTTTACTCAATTTCAGATGGCACCTCTTGGCAAATTACTGTAATAATATTATAATTATCACTCCTTGTCTAAGTCCCTTTACACTGACTTAACTTTTAACTCTCATATTAAACTAATCTCTTCGTCCACCTCCGTAATATCTCTAAAATCAGGAATATCTTGGCCCAGAGTGATGCTGAAAAACTAATCCATGCATTTGTTACATCTAGACTAGATTATTGAACCCCCTTTTTTCAGGATGTCCCAATAACTTGCTAAAAAGTCTCCAGTTAATGCAGAATGCTGCAGCTAGAACACTAACACGTACTAACAGGAGAGAGAGCACATTTCTCCAGTGTTGGCTTCCTGTAAAATCTAGAATAGAGTTTAAAATTCTCCTGTTAGCATACAAAGCTCTATATGATCAAGCTCCCGTGGATCTTAAGGACCTATTAGTGCTCTATCATCCGGGCAGATCACTCCGCACTCAGTTTGCTGGTTTTCCTGAAGTTCCGAAAGTGTTTAGAAGTAGAACAGGAGGCAGAGCATTCAGCTACCAGGCTCCTTGCCTTTGGAACCGGCTTCCAGTCTCAGTACGGGAGCCTGCTACTCTCTCCACCTTTAAAAATAAACTCAAAACCTACTTATTTGCTAAAGCATATATCGTATAATAGCAATAACCTAAAACGGACATGGTGCAAGACAAAACCTCGTCTGTAATGGTAGCATTTTTGAGCATGAAGGATGGCCGCATGACGTTTAATATCAACACCGATGATGTCATCAGAATGAAAAAGAAAAAAATACAAAAAACTTCTGAAATATTGCTTGAGACTTTAATAATTTCAAGATTGCAGAGCTAACGCCATGCTTTACATTCTTCTGTGCATTGTGATAAAAATGTTGTACAAAAACAATTTATTGTGATACAGGGTGGCTTTAATTAGAGGTGCATTTATTATATCACGTCTTTTGGTCTCTGAAATAATTGTTTTAACTGAACTTGAAATTTGAACAACATGAGAGCCCTGAAGAAATCAAGTCATCACTTTTTATGCTAACACGTTTTACAAATCAGTTAAATGGTATAACAGACTCATTCAAGTTAATCATAGCACAACATGTAATTACTTCTTTGTCTAGCATTGGGATATCACCTGGAGGACAAATAAGGTGATCCACAGGAATAACGCTATTAAAAAATGTGTATTTCTCTCTGAGACTACCAATAACCCTTTCGACAAGGATACGAAAATGAGCAATTCTGCGGGTCTTTTCCACCTCTAAAGCAGACAGCCCTTTTTTCCCTCTGGTAGAAGCAGGGAGAACTAATTTTGCACAAACTGACTCGACACTGTCGGCAATATCGAACCCACGGTCAGCTATAACCGTGTCTCCTGGAAGTAGTTTATCAAGGAGGTCACAATGTTCTGTAAGGTACTTATCAGACACTCCACCTCCCCAACCTTTAGAAATGTAGCTTATGACACCTTGAGGAACAATACCAATCAAATACTTGACAGTATTGTTGTGTTTGTAGGAAGACCATGTCATTGCCGTGGCTTTAAGATTTGAAGGTCTCTCAATAAATATTTCAAAACAGTCGATGATAATCGCCACATTAGTTTTAAAATGTTTACAAAAGTCCATTGGCATTGTTTTCTGGAGTTCCTCTCTTTCAGGCCAATGAATCAAACATTTAAATTTGACATACATGACATTGATCACATTAGCATAGGTTCTGGATATTGTAGATGGGGACACACGGAACCAGGGACTCAACAGCGACATGGGCATATTGAGACGTAATCGCATAAAAGTCATTATCAGCTGTTGAAACTCGCAGAATGAGGTTCTCTCATTCTGTTTTAAGGACGCTGACACAAACTTGAAAACTGACATGAGAACCAAGAAGTTTGGCAGTCCTGTGAAATATTTCACTTTCTCATCATTGTCTTTGAAAGCATCAGGTGTGACTTGGTGATTGCTTATTTCCTTTTTCAGGACCATGTTCTCAATTGTAAGCCTCTGCATTTCCTTCTGCAAACTGCCAATGTCTGTTTGTACAGTAGAGACCACAGTGTTGCTCTCAAAAACTAAAGTATCATCCTCAACAGCTTCTGATGGAAGACTTTCCACTTGCTGGAGCGATGTCTGTAGCTCCAACTGGGTTTCAGCAACTTTCGTTCTCTTGCGTTTAGATGCGCGTTCAGTTTTCCGTTGATACCTATCTGAGTTATTCTTGACTAAATCCAACTTGAACTTGTCATGGCCCATCTTTACGGTGGGAATCCAGTCTGGACTGGTTGTGTAATAGAGCTTGGATGGTGAACCTGAAATAAATACAACAACTGTTATGTTTCACAATTACATTACATGTAATTTTATATATACAAGACATCCATTTACACTGTCTGAACCAGGAACCCACTCAACCAAAATTTGCCCAACAGCATGTGGCTCCATTCGCTGCCCGTACTACCATCTGGAAACTCCCTGCACAATACCTGCCCCCGGTTTACTGCCCATTTATTTTCAACCAATTGGTTACATCAGTGTACATACATTTAACTTTCAACATAATATCTACAAAATTCTACAATTGAATAAAATAAATTAAAAAAACATTTAAGACCCTGAAAAATAACCTAAATAAATACAATAAAAACAAATTATACTTTCAAAGTGAAAACAATTTAAGTTCACTAGTAGGGGTGGGAATCTTTAGGCACCTCACGATTTGATTCCATTACGATTCAAGGGGCTTCGATTCGATTCTAAATCAATTATTAATGTATTTTGATGCATGTTTTATTCACAAAATATCTGTTGTATTCACTGTGTCCACGCACTGTATAAAAATATATATTATATATATATTAATTGTAGTTAGTTCAGTGTCCTTTATTACACTAATGGAAGAAGTATGTGAACTGAAAATGTACAAGTTTTTGAAACAAAGGTAGTAGCAGTCTTCCTTGTAACATAACTTCAATTAATAAAAAAAAAAAAATGACGTATGACATTACATCACATGTCACTGCTATCCTACCTGCTTTCTGCTATGCTATGACTTCTGTTTTGGTCTGGTTGTAAAGCTCCGGGATGGCCGTATCAGTAATGTACCGTAGAGAAGAGATGGTATATCTCGGCTCCAAAGTATGCAGCAGCGAACGAAAGCCCTGGTTTTCCACGACCGAGTAAGGACGTAAATCCTTGGCAATAAATGTTGCAATCGACTTGTTAATCCACTTGACCTTTTCCAAAGAGGATGGAAGCTTTGTTGTGACTTGTTCGATTGTTCTCTGGTTAGCAGAGGTACTTTTAGCCACAGCAGCAGCCGACTTTGCCTCCTCCTCTGGGTGAAAGCGTGCTATATGGCTTCTCGTGTTCGCTGTGTTCCCAAAGTACTTAATTTTTTAGTGTAACAGAGCTTACATACAGCGTTGCTCTTATCCAGTTCATTTCCACCGTGAACATTAAAGAAACATCAGATTTTAAGCTGCACAGGGCTGGTCTTAACTCCCGCACGTCCATGCTTCCTTGTGGTGCTCTCTTTAAAGTGTCCCTCTGGAAACGCGCCGCACGCCACAGTTCCGCGGCCTTTTTGTTCAGACTTTTAAACGGCCTCTAAAATTTAGATTTTCGATTACTGGAAATTAAAGAATTGATTCAGAATCATCCACCTCCGAATCTCGATGCGTCTAAGAATCGATTTTTTTTCTCCCACCTCTATTCACTAGTTATTTTTTTTAATACTTATATTTATTATATATCGGAGATTTTAGATGTAGTCTGATAAAATCCGATATTCATTTTCTGGCTGATATTGGACCGATATCAGTATCTGATAGGGACACCCCTACCGCTCAAGACACTGATCCCATTAAATAAAAATACGTAGCATCTATTGATACAGAGATGTTTCAGTGTCTTTTCACGTGCCAGAATGGTTGAGTGGTCTAAGGCCCCGTACTCAAGAATTCTTCCTTCCGCTGACGTGGGTTTGAATCCCACTTTTGTCATATAGATTTTTTCATTTTAACATATTTAACACGGCAAATTCCACCTTTAAAAATACATATGAAAAAAATAAACATTTTAGGGTATTGTTAGGGTTAGGGATACAGTTAAAAATACATGTACGGAAAAAATAACCATTTTAGGGTATTTCCTGGGCTAGTGCTAAAATAAAAGGGTTAGCGGGTCGCTAAAAATACAAATTATCAAATAGGCGTGGCTACAGGCACGTGATATCCCTAGGCTGCCACTCTATGGATTAGCAGCACCCCTCATTGGCCAGTTTAGGTCACGTGATAGGTGTACCAGTGACTTAAAGTTCCATCATTTGCATTTTAGCTCATTTATTTTTAGCTACCCCGCTAATCCTTTTATTTTAGCCCTAACTTTAGCTTTATCCCCCCTAAAATGTTTATTTTTTTTGTCGAAAATATATTTTTAAAGGTGGAATTTGCCGTGTTAAATATGTTAAAATTATATAAATATATATTTATATATAATTATAGTATATAAATATATATATATATATATATATAAAAAAAAAAAAAAAAAAAAAGTCCAATGTGGGATTGAAACCCACGTTAGCGGTGAGTGCGGTGCCTCGTCCACTCCACTTAAATCAAATTGACGGAACTTTAAGTCACGTGCACATATCACGTCACCTAAACTGGCCAATGAGGGGCGCTACGTATGAATAGACTTGGCCATAAAAAATATCTTAAACCAACATTTACTGAGTAGTGCATTTAGAATTAGCGTGACAACGTTAGCTCGGCCGGTGACGTCACAGACTTTCAATTGTTGTATTCTGACACAAAACAGAAAAAAACAAAGCGGCTCACCATAAACTGAGTCATGCCTCACATAGTAACCAACGTTTAGAAAAAACTTACCAGTGACAAAATGATCGGAGCAGATCCTGTACTGGTACAGGCTTGTTGTTTTCAGGTCAGCCCTGCACAGGGCAGCTATCCAGGCTTTCCTCCTTTCACGGGAAAGTTCCTCGGTTTTTTCCCCTTGGGTGGTTATCACAGCTGGTATCCTGAAGAAAGACTTCTGTACTCCAGGCTTAGCCGTGTTAGAACACCCAAACACAGCGCAAAAGTTAACCATCGCTGTGAACTCTCTAGTCTGCTTCGCTTTACAGTCTACGGTTTAACACGTTTCCTGCGGTGGTGGCTTGTTCTTCTATCATGGCGGAGGACCGTACATCACGTGACCTGTGAGGTCATGAGGCATGGTCTAATACTTCTTCTTCTTTTTTCTTTATTCTGTGTTCTTCTTCTTTCTTATTTTTTCTTCTTTCTTTTTCTTCTTCATGGGTCTTATGGCAGTTGGCAAACTAAAAAGTGCATTACCGCCACCTACTGGTTTTTAGGTGGACCAGATTTTAAGAGGACCAAAACTTGCAAAAAATAATAAAATAAATAAAGTACCCCCCCCAGCTCCTTCATATTTAAGAACTTCTCTGCTCTTTTCACAATTATTTTTTATCTATTCAGTCTTTTCTTTAGCCTGGTCAGTGCAGTTGATAACATATGCTATAAATAATATTAGCCAATCCAACAATTTTTTGTTGTTTAGTGCGGTTTGTTTATATTTCTGATTGTTTTTTTTAATTTGTTTTATTTTTTACAAACAATACATATACATTTTAAATGAGGGTACAAGGCACCATAATACACTCTGGCACTCGTTGGAGAAGTAAACAAAAAAATAATTAATAAAGACAAAAGGAAAAGGGAACATACAAGCCAATGGCAACTTAAAAAAGCAAGGACATTTTGATTTATTTCTAAATTTTGGCTGTTTTTTTTTTGGTACGTTTGATTAATTTAAGAGACTTGAAGTAGGTAGTGAACCAAATAAATAAACACTAGGGGTGGAAACCTCTGGGTACCTCACGATACGCGATACAGAGCTCACGATGATAATTATCTCACGATATGACGGTACAGCGATTATCGATATATTGGTCAGAAATCAATCTACGATAATCTGACATAACAAGAAAAAAAAAAAGATCAAGTGAAAAAATACCATTTTTATTTTATATCTCTGAAAGACAATACATTGAAAAAGTGTCCTATGAACAGTGACTATTTTAGTGCAACATTTCTGTAAATAAGTGTCAACATACCAATGTAAACGAATAAGTATCTCCAACAGTGCTTTCTGTAAACAAAAAAATAGGGTCTTTCTTACCAGTGACACCATTATAGTGCAATATTCCAGTAAACAATGTATTGGTTCCTTCAACAAACAGTGACAACATTTCTGTGAAGACATACCTGCATATCTTAGTGTAAAAGCAGAAAAGGTTTTGAAAAGAAAAACAAAAAAAATATATATATTTTTTTAAAAATTGCGAAAAAATATCCCGATATCGCCATAATTAGTTTTATACTAATTAATTTTAATTAGTATTTTATTTTATTATTACTAGACATTCCGGACGACTGCAAGTCTGAAAATCCCTGAGCAAAACCAAAGAATAGCAGCTGCTGCTTCCACTTTTGCTAATAGGAAGCATTATAGTGTCATTTATAAAATACCGTACTACACACGCACGCACGCACAAAAGAAAGACAAGACGCAACATCTTGAAAGTTTATTGTTGGAAAAAACAATCTTCTCTCTTGTCACTACAAAACCGTTAGTAAAGAAACAACCTTCAGAAAAAGCCGTCTCACCTTTTCCCTTTCTCGTTAACAAAAACATTTCAGTCTGACAAAGAACATACTCTCCGATGTGCTAAAACACAACCACATGCAAAGGCTCTCTTTAAGTTGTCAGTGTTGAGCTGCAGGGAGCTGATCAGTCAGGACACATGGCTCCTCCATAGTACACCATAAGGCAAAGGAGTGAGTAAACAGTACAGAATTCTGATAGAAGTGCATTTAAAATGTGTTGTCAAACACTGTACAGCGTGTTTCTGTACCTAACAAAGAGCATCACAAATAAAGATTCCTTGTAAAGGTAAATAAATAAATGAATGGTAAAGTAGTAGCCTGTGAAAGAAGGCCAATGAACACTGAAGACAGGAAACTGTGATGTGAAACTACAGGTCAGAGGTGTAAATACGTGGTTCATGAGCTCACCATTGAAATTCAGCTATTTTCATTGTCAAAAATGGAAAAACAGTGCCTTGTCATTCACACGAAAACAAGCGACATCAATAACAGAGGAAAACACATCAAATCTGTGAAAAAGTAGCAATAGATAGTAGGTACTCGTGGAGTTTCTGAGGCTGGAGTCGAGCAAACTAACGCGCTTCATTTTTGGTTGGAAGTATTTGAGATTTTATCAAGAAATCTATGAAGTAATGTATAAAATAATACTAAGATGGTTCTGTTGTTAAAAAGGCCTCTTCTGACCGAGTCTTTTCTCAAAGTGTGCGTTGTAATGGAGACACACTCCTTAGTCACAGAAAATACACAATTAGTTGCACAATTTCTGGTTTGGAGAACATCTTCCGTCCTAATGTGCACATTTGGAGAGAAGGTGAAAATTTCCTACAAATATGTGTTGTTAAAGTTGGATTTATTTTCCTTCTCTTTGACCAGTTGTTCAAGGACTGATTACATGTGATACACAATTATAAATCCATTCCATAAAAGTAAATAATCCAGGTTTTTTTTTGGTAAGAGGCACTGAGTGTGTCGCACAGCCATGAGTCAGTCAATGATGTCATTAAAGCAGTATCTCAGCAGACGTCCTTCGCTTGGTTTGGCACTTTGCACATCATCAGGATCTGCTTCAAGGCTTTCTGAACATCCTCATCCATCTGACCCTGAGAAAGGAACAAAGATTCACTTATACAGTGTATATTTTAGAACATCGTCAGGTCTCAGAGTGAGGCATCAGGGAAACCTGTGTCATTCATCAGACCAAACGGACTCATGTCTCAGTAAAACCTCAGATGAAGTTTGGTTTGACAAACGAGGCCTTTTCATCAAACGACACGGCCTCATGCTTCAAAATAAAAGCCAGACTCAACTGCTTCAGGTGGTAAAACACAACATGCCGTTTTATTTTGAAGGAACCAGAAGTACACATGACGTAAGTTGAAAAGCCATTGTTTCCTTTTCTTTTTTTTAAAGTTACGATAAATCAATGTATTGTTTGATTACTAAAGACATAGTTAGAATAGAAATAGAAAAGAAAACAACATCTTATACTTACTCTTGTATTCGAAGCAGCACATATTTACCTGTAGCACTTGAACTGTATATATTAATCCTTTATATTTATTATTATTATTCTTTCGGGTTAGTTTATTATTTTTCTGTTCTTCGCACCAACTACCAAGTTCAATTCTTTTTACTGTTTTTAAACTGTACTTGGCGACTAAAAACCTTCCTGACTCTGATATTGATTAGGTCAAGTGTATTTCCGGTTTCTTCAAAATATGTCATGTAGTGCTTTACGGCCTGAGGCCATTGAGTCTGATGACTTTTATTTTGAAGCCTGAGGTCGTGTCGTTTGATGGCATTTGGTCTGAAGAATGACAGTTTCCCTGATGCCTGAAGGATGTCCTAAAATGTACACCGTCCACTAATTATTTAAAAAACAAACGAGGAACAAAAAACATTCAGACATTGACTTAAATGTATCCACCTACTGTATATTGATTGGGTTTACAGAGTGTTAGAGCTTTATGAAGCTCATTTAAAATCAAAAGCAGGAACTGTTTTTTTATTTTTAAAGCTAGTTTTTGGCCTCTTTGACTAGAATTCTACAATTAAAACAAAAGCACTCGAAGCACAAACCAAGTATCCTCTTTGCCAGATATTTTTAGTTCACTTATCTAGGTTAGTGATGATCATTCACACTTTAAAGGCTTGGTAGAAATGTCTAATCCCATTAATAATCATACAGTAGGTCCAAATGTATGGGCACTCCCATCTTCTGAAAAATCGCGATGAAATAAGCAATCCAGATCCGATCTGGATGAAACTCAGTGAGATAATAGAGAAACCAACCCGAAAAAACTGAGTCAGTTTCATAAAGATTTGTTAAATATGAACTGAGACATTATTTCTTTAAATTTTGAGATTTTTCAAACTGATCCAGAATCATATTGATCTGGATTCCCTCCAAAATGTAATGGAATCTTCCATAGCGTGAGGTCCATCTTTTGATCAAAATCTTGTCCAAATCTGTACTTTTGACGTAATCCAGCTAGCAAACAAAACAAATACATAAAAATAAAATATAGGAAAATATACAGACAGAAACAAAAAAATCTAGAAATGGTTTCCATGTCTTCTATAGAACATGATGGATGACTGGTGGCAGTTACCTGAACAGCATAGAGGAGGTGCATCCTGTAGACAGACACTATCTCATTGTGCTGCTTCTTCGAGTCCTACAAAGATATACTAATGTTAGCATAGTGGAGCTAATAATCTTTGAAAATGCTCTCTCACACTGCCAGTACGTTAGCGTCATTTTGTCTCTTTTTTAACAACAACAGAGGATGCAGGGTTTCTTACAGCGAGCTGGTACTGCAGCTGTTTGATCTGCTGCTGCATGGTCTCCACCTGCTGGTTCTGCTGCTGTCTCTTAGCGGGGGAACATGAGGTGTAGGACAGCTGGGACAGACTGTTTAAAGCATCCCTGAGTTTCCCCACCTCCCGGGACAGATCATCTATCTGAAAGAGAGAAAGAAAAAAAATCATTCAACCTTTAGAATTAAGAAAACAACGTTTAAAATTACATAATAAAATGGTCATCTCAAACTGACTCTCTTGTTCTTTTCTCTCTCCGATGAAACGTGATTCTCCACCAGCTGTTTGAGCTGACACACTGCATCCTGGGCCTCAGCCAGTCTGGTGGTGAGAGTCTGGTTCTCCTTTTCCTTTGACGTCAGCAGCTCCTGCAGAGCTTCCCGCTCCGCACGATTATCCCGAGCCTAAGAGACAGAAAAGCCCATTAACAGATCTTTGTCCTTTCTCCGTGTTCTCATCCAGCTCACCTTCTGCCAGGCATCTGCAGCCTCCAGAGCCATCTCATCCTGCTTTCTCAGGGCCCCCTGAAGGAGCTGCGTCACATGCTTCAACTCGCCCTCCAGCCGGTCTCGCACCGTCTCATGGTCATGACGAGATACGGAGTCCTCCGTAGAGGCGTCCTTCTCTGTTGTAAGTCTAACACAAGAAGCAAAGTGTGTGAACCAGGGTTGGGGGTCAATTACATTTTTCAATTACAATTATGTATTCAATTATCCATGCTCAACTACAACTCAATTATGATTACGGCAGGCCTGCATGATATTGGCCAAATTGATAATCACGATTATTTTGATCAATATTGTAATCACAATTACTTATCATATTTAGGAAAAATCTGTGTTTTTGTTGCACTACTTTTAGACAAACATTATACAATACAGTTTACAGTGCAAAATTAAGCTTTAAAAATGAAATTATAATTTCAAAACATTATTAAAAAAAAAGGAACCCTTTTCCTAAATGTCCTAAATCTAAGAACTTCGATGTATACATAAGAAAATATGATCACATCAGAATATAAATTTACTAACTATCTTAAGCAGTTTCTAAGAAAAGCTGTCCCCTTTGAAGATACCTCGAACAGAGTAAAAAAAAAAAAAAAAAAAAAAAAACAAGGGCAAGAACTTCGGAAAAAATAATTGCACTCTGCTCATTTTCGAACTCCATCAAGGTATTGATACCCTGAAGCCACACACCGAATTTGGTTATTCTTCAGTTTCTGAGAAAAGCCGTCCCGTTTAACTCGGACGGCCTGACGCACGGACGGATGGAGCTCAAACCTATATCCCCCTTCCACACTTTGTGTACACTATTACAGATGCAGAGCACGCATTTCAAATTTAAATATTGCAGACAATCGGGTTCATTTAATTGTGGCAACCGAACTTGTGCTCACAATTCAAATTTGATTAATTGTGCAGCCCTAGATTACGGCAACCGGCATTTTTCCCAATTACAATTCAAATTACAAATATTATTTTCCTCCTGAATGTCAAACACAATGATTGAAGTTCAATTACAACCAATCATAATTACTGAGAATGAAATAAATAAGCCCATAAAACATAACCTTCCTCTTGTGTTAGCTTTCTGTTAGCATCTTTTATAATAACGGGTCAGTTTTGACCCATGTCTTAAATCAGCTGTAAAATAACACTAACACCTTGTTGTTAGGCTTCCTTATCCATGAAATATAGGTTTTAATATTTTTGGTGTGGGCGTCTGAGCCTGTTTTCTGTCCGTTTACCCCTCGATTGAAATGTCTTTCAATAGTAAAATTATTTAAAGAGAACTGACAGGTAGTGGGAAAAGTTGAACCATATTTTAATCAGTAACTACGTATGTGTAAGCCATAGAACTCTGACATGATTCCCCAGGTTTGCGTTTTAATGAAATTGTAATTTAGAATTTGTATAGAATTATCATGCTAATTACAATTACAAAGTCAATTAATGTGAACTCAATTACAATTCAATTATGATTACAACAGCAACACATTTTTTTCAGTTATGATTACAATGAATTGACTCCAACCCTGGTATGAACTACTACTCTGGATCTACCTTTTCACACTGGGTTTTTGCTGCAGTGCAAATCATTTCTGCATATGAGACGCAAATATGAGGCTTTCACGCTACCTTTTCTGTAGAGCTTCTGCATGCATGGTCTTCTGATGCAGCTCTGCTCTCAGGGCTTCTGCTTCACTCTCCAACTCCTTGATGGCGTTTCCCAAAGAAGACATGACCTGCGTGTGGTCAGCGAGGTCCACAGAGCTCTGTGCCTGAGTTTCCGCCTCCTGCCGTAGTATTCTCATCTCCTCCTGAGTGGCTCCGAGCTTCCTCTCAGCTTCCACCAGCAGGCCCTGCAGCTCCTGCACCTTAGCGTTCAACATCTGGGCCTGTTCCGAGGACGTGGACGAGGTCGCGCTGCTCTCAGCCAGCTGTTTCTCAGCGGCCCCCAGTCGACTCT